>NW_006399791.1:2008787-2010691 GCF_000299155.1 Elephantulus edwardii
GCAGGAGGGGCAGACCCCCTATGAGATGGATTGATTCGGTGACTGGGGTAATCGGGATGAGTGTGTCAGAGGCAGTGCGGTTGGCGCAGGATAGAGCAGGGTTTAGGGCTGTTGTGCACAGGGTCGCTATGAGTTGCAAAGGACTCGAAGGCACATAACAACAACATCCCTTTGCCCCAAGCATTGTCTTTAGGACATGGAAGTGCTGAAAGACAAAGGAGGCAGAGGCTCCTTTGTAAAGCTCAGCCAGACTTTTAAGAAGCTCCCAAGTCACCTAATGAGCAATAAGAATCATTCTCAATCAAACTCAATTATCTCAGTCCATCATCTGAATACAAGGAATCAATTCCAACAGAGCAGAGTCATCAAGATACCCCTGGAGGAACAACAGTGGCAGACCTGCTGCAGAGATTCCTACAGTGTCACATACCTTGGCTCTGAAGAAAACAACAAGGATTCCCAACAAAGCCATCCTCTTCTGACTAGTAAACTCTCGTATCATTTAGTAAAGATGTAGATCTCACAGGAAATATTCTAAACCCTAACAAAAAAAAGAAATTAAGCTCTTAACACAGTATGCAACTAGACAGCAGTCCTGGTAGACTATAGGGATGCCATAACCTGGCAATTTAATCCTACTCCGTATCAACAAACAGAAACAAAATTAACTCAATACCTTTATTTTTGTTTAGTTTCTTCTTTTAAAACAGAATTGTGGTATTTGCAGCCTATTGTCATGCCTTGATGTTATACATGGTCAAACACATGGCTGCTACTTGAGGGATGAAAGTTAGAACTAACATGTAGGCACCACTGAAGTAAGTCCTGGAAGCCCCCTTCCCAAAAACCCTGTGGAGTAGTTCTCCACTGCAAGGTGGGGTCACTGTGAGTCATGATTGGCTGGGTTTGATTTGAGGTTGGTTTTATGCTTATAAAAATGAGAGAAATGATAATGGTAAAGGCTAAAAGTGCTATGAATATTCTAACCTCTATGAGTAGTTGTTATTTTAATCTGTCTGATGTATGTACTGAACACATTTACTTCTGTTTAAATTTGGAAGAAGTCTGTACCAGGTGGGAGTGGCCCCACCTTCAATGCTCAAAATCTTTTAAAAAATAAATAACTAATACAAATAAACAAACAAATCCAATCTTAGTTGTAACACTTGGAAGTCACAGGAAATCCAAATTTCATTGTCTTTAAAAATAAGATCTTAGGCAATGGACATCTTCATTTACTTGTCATCTATGTACAGCCATTAGAACACAGCCAGCTGCATTGTTGGCTTACTGTTGGATTTTTCTCTACAATTCTGATTTGAATCATTATCTCAGAGATTTTTTTAATTTTTTTTAAAAAATTTCAATATTTTGTGGTGAGTACCGTCAAACTGGATCTGACTGGTACAGGAGGAGATTTCCCCCCCTTCTCCAGCAGAGTACCTGGTGTTTGAACCTCATACCTCTGGGATTGCAGTGCAGCTTCTTGCCATTTGGCCACCAGTGCTCCCTTGTGTCAAGGATTTTATGGGTCAGAAAGCCTAAAAGGTCTATTGTCTAACTCTTAAGAAGAAAAGTTTGCTGAACCCTGTCAAACTTTATTCTATTATTTTCTTTTTTACTTTATGTTACTTATTGGTCTGTTTGAATGGCTAATCTTGTCCATTTCAGTATCTGGCAAGGGAGGAAAAAAACCCACATTTTTTAGCACATTTTATCCCTCCATACCTTTTCAGTCTGTATGCAGAACAGATCATCCGAGACACTGGGCTGTATGAGGAGGAATGTGGCATCAGGATTGGTAGAAAAATCATCAATAACCTGTGTTATGCAGATGACACAACCCTGCTTGCTGAAACTGAGGAGGACCTGAAGCGCTTGCTGCAGAAGGTCAAGGACTGCAG
>NW_006399791.1:2011071-2015196 GCF_000299155.1 Elephantulus edwardii
CTGGAGAAGGTGAAGCCAGAATGTTCCCTGGAGTCAAGGATTCTGAAGCTTCGTCTGACATACTTTGGGCATGTTGCAAGTAGGGACTGGTCCTTGGAGAGGGACATCATGTTTGGGAGAGTGGAGGGATGGCGCAGGAGAGAAAGACCCTCGATGAGATGGATCGATTCTGTGAGTGGAGTGGTGGGAATGAATGTGTTTGAGACAACGAGGTTAGCACAGGATAGAAGGGCTCTTGTACTATGAGTCACAAACAATTCGATGGCACATAGCAACAACAACAATGGTTGTGCGTTCGGCCACAGTCTTCTTGAAACCAGAGTAGCTGGTTGACCAAACCATGCCATGGCTGACTCAGCCCCTCCCCAGCCTGCCCCACTCCTCCTCAGCTGGTAGACTTGCCCTTGTCTCCATAACTCAGGTTATTCTCAATCATTGTATCTCTCTGTGGCATAATCTTACATCCCTCTGGAGTCCTACTTCATATTCTTTCCATGACTCCCTCATCCGAAGATTTGGTTCCCTTGATCCTAAGATTTCCTCAGTTCCTCTGTGTCCTCATCTCTCGATTTTGAAGAGTAAAGGGGAAACAAAAATCCAAAGTCACTGCTGTCCAGTCAAAATTGACCAGTAGTTGAACCTCCAGCCGTTTTTCCTGAAGCTGCAAATTACATGGGAAGAGCTTGCCCATCTTTCTCCCACCGGTGGACTTGAACAGGCAGAGAGTCTGGGCCTTTGAATCAGCACCACAACTCCCTTCAGACCACCAGAGCGCTCTCAATTCCCAAGAGGCTGCCCAAAATGCAGACATGTGGCCTTGCTCTCTTAACAGCGTTCCTTTAACTCACTTTCTCATTGTCTCTTCTCCCTGAAACTCTTGACTTCAAGCAGAAAGTGTATGGGCTTTGAACATCTTTTCTCTAAGTATTTTAGCACAAGTAATTAAGACAAAATTGTTTTTAGTGAACAGAGAATTTCCTTTTTGCCTAAGATAAACTATTTGGAGGGTTTTCGTCACAGTAGTTCTATTAAAGCCATATGGTTAAGACAAATCTATGAGTAATGCTTTCAACATTCCTCATGTCCCTCAAATTTGTTTTTGTAAACAGTTTTTAACTTTCCATGGAAATGGGTGTGAAGGGAGATGTAGAGGGCCATGGATCAGAGCTAAGCGCTGCTGAAGCAGGGAGTTCTAATGGCATAACCCACAGGGAGTTGTGCTGCAAACCCAAAGGTGCCTCTTTTCTGGTGGTTCGAATCCCTTCACTTCTCTGCTGGAGAAGATGGACAACTTGCTCCCAGGTGATGTACAGACTCTGAAAACCCAAAGTGGATCAGCTTGGGGTTGATACTGAGTCACTTGCAATTAGGTGAGCTGTTGACTGCCACTGTGTCCTGCAGCTCCTGACCCAACTCCTAGATGGAGCAATAGGATTGACTAATTTCCTTATCCCCACTCATCCTACACATATTAAGACACCGCAGAAGAACCCAGGCCAGTTGCAAAAAGAAGCAAAGGAGCAAGAATTATTCCAGAACAGAAGCTGAGATTCTGGCATTTGAGGTAGTGGGAGTAAGAGGGCTATGTTACATGCTCAGCAAAGTATGCTGAGTTGCCATGTTCTTTATTACTTTTGCTATTTTACAAAGGGTTAAAAAATCAAGAACGTGCAAACAATGCATTAAAATCAGGCAATCATGTAAAACAATTAAAGCAGGTAGAACAAATAGTTTATGATATTAACTCAGGGAGATGAATGTGAATGGAACTAGGTCCCTAAATTATCAAGACCTGATCTGTTCATTCAATGGCTATTCATTCTAGTTTCAGATACGTCAGTATTCATTTACCTGAGTCTCAATGGACAAGAGACAATTAATTCCCAATGAACTGGACAGGATGTTCTCTCAGCACAAAGGAGCAATGGGAAAGTGAAATATCACCATAGCAAAAAAAGAGCATGGACAAGGAAGAGACGCGGGGGCTTCTGTTCTCATCCAGGCACATGGTACATGGAAATGCTAGGAGTGTTCCACTCTACTGAGTGGTCCACTGCATTGTTGAGAGTCTGAGAAATCAAACATGTCATCAGTAATCCCAGCACATCCCTGAAATGACATGCTCGCCTTCCAGAAGACTAAATCTATTGAATTATGAGAGGAGATGCTCCAAAGTCTCTTGGCATCCCAGTGCAATCAAGATCAAGATTTCCATGCACAGTGTAACTCCTGCAGAATTCTGCCACCAGAGACCCAGGAGTCACTCACAGAAGAGCCTTTTGCTTTTCAGCTAGTTGTAGCCAGCAAATCTTGAGTCCTGTTCCTTTTCCAAATGTCCCTGCCAGTGCTAGTAGAAATCATAAACTCTAAGAGACTACAAGCTTAGTAGAAGGAAAGCAGAGTTGTCAATGCTTTTTAGCAATGCTTTTTAAATGAGCCAACATCTTTCCCCAAAGACAAGTGAAAAGAACCAAAGAAAAAAGATCTATGTAATATTCATTGTATTCGATGGCCAATAATGGTAACTCAATTACAGTGATTTAAGCAAATAGAAATTTGTTTTCTCACATAAGAAGTAGTCCTGATGTAGGCAATGTCCCAGTTATCATTTCTCTTTTTACCTCATCATTTTTAGTGTGTGACTTTTGCTCTCTTGTTTTTTCCCTCTAGATCAAGGGCGCTGTTTCCATCCAGCCTCAGCACTCATGTTCCAGGAAAGAGCAGAGAAGATGGAGGTAAGAGAAAAAAAAAAAAGGTAGGCGGATGGAGTTGGGGGGAGGGGAGGAGGGAGGAGAGAACATACAGGGAACCAAAGCAATTCCCAACAATCCTTAGGAGTTTCCTGCTTGGATCTCCTTGTCCAGAACTCTATCAGCTTCAGTGCAGTCTGGAGCATTCCAGCTAGACACCATACCACCCTGAACAAAGTTTGCACTAAGAAGAAAAGGAGGAGGGAAGATTGGGCAGACAACTAGAACATGCGGGCTATATATGTGTAATTTCCAAAGATGAGTTCATAGACACCGTGTTAATATGTAGCATCTGTGATTATTGTGAGGGATTCTGATCACAGAATGTCTGTTTCCATGTGATGTCAAATATCCAGCTACATTAAAACCACCTGAACTGCGCTCGTATCCAACAGATGTTTGGCATCTTGGAGCACAGTCTGCTCGTGCTGATTCAAACCCAGCCATCCTTAAAACAATGGCTCTTCGGGTTATTGAATTAAGATGAAGTGCAAGGCGTGTCTTGTATTAGTCCTGGAAAATAGAGCCAAAAACACAGAAAGAATGTGTGGAATGATCTGAGAAAGTAAAACAAACGATTCCGTTTTATGTGTGCTTTAAGAAGAAGTGTTCTGAACTAGGTGCCAAAGCTAAAATTTAGGCAAAGGGAAGATTGATTGGTTAATCATTTTGGAAACCCCAGGGTTCAATAAGCTTGCCTACCTCTGCACACCTTGGGACTCTGGATTGCCAGATTGAGGGAATGAGGTTCAGATCCATATGGAAGTTGACTAAATAGCCAACCTTCTCCAAGGATGAAATTTGGCTGACTGGATTTGCTTAGCCTTTTACACAATTATTTTTCCAGCCCAAATTGACTCAAGATCCTGGAATCCTAACTGCATCTGAAATTCACTCAAGTGGCTTTCTTTTCCAGCTACTAACTTAAAGAGTGCCACTATCTGCTGCCTTTCATCCTGTGAGGAAGAGATGTAAATGCATTAAAATGAAATGGAATTTTTTTTTTTATTGTCCTGGGGAAAGGAAAACAACTTTTATTGAACACCTACCATGAGCCAAGGTCCCACTCTAAGCTCTGCATATTTGAGCAGTAAGGGGATAGCTTAGTTTGTGAGTCCTCTGGGAGGAGAAATTTTCACGACAAGGTCATCCATGCTTAAAAGCCCTAAATTAAGACTGAGGAGCTGAGCGGAGACATCTGCATCTTTGGGATTGAAAGGTCCCTAAATGAGGTAAAAGGTTAAGCACTTTGAACTGCTAAAATTTATAAAATACTCGAGCACCACAACAAGATAAAGGAGAATAATGCAATTGAAAAATGGGCACAGGATATGAACAGACACTTCACCAAGGAAGACATTCAGATGGCCAACAA
>NW_006399791.1:2016000-2024126 GCF_000299155.1 Elephantulus edwardii
GGGGTTGTGCGGGGAGAAGGGTGCAACAATGAATGAATGGAATCCCAAAATCTCTGTAGATGTTCATTGAAATGAAAAATAAACAACCTAAAGAAAAAAAAAAAAAAAGGTTAGCAGTTTGAGTACAGCCACAGGGAGCTCAGAGGAAAGACTTGGTAATTTCTAAAAAGCCAGCCATTGAAAACTCTACTCTTATACATAAGGGATCACCATGTATCAGAAACAACTCCACAGCAATGGGATTTCAATTATTCTGCCGCTTTATGGTCAACAGAGTTTAGCTACTTTTCTCTCCGCTTTTGTGTTTTTTAAACCATGATAAATTTTATGAAGCTTTCTTCTCCAATTCCTCTTGATGATCCAAACTGGGAAGATACTGTATGTTGTCCTGTTAATGGATAACAGCTAGTGTATGTATATGTGTGGAAGGGGTTGGTCAAAGTGTCCACTTAATTGGATTTTTTTACGCTTATCTGTAATTGTGAGATAAAGACTTTGTCTCCATTTTACAGTCTGAGCGCTATTGACACACAAGCCAAAAATTTGACCAGAAAATGCATGCTGTAAAACTGTCTAGGAACAAATAATCCCTATTAACAGAAGATGGTTCAGAGCACAGAAAAGAATGGAACACTTCCCAGTTTATTTTACTGTCCTAGCAAACCTCTAATAACATAACCAGACAAGAATAACTGCAAAAAGAAGGTTGTAAACCACTACTCTTGTGACTATAAATATTCCCAATAAAATATTATCAGCTCAAATCCAGTTGAAAATTCGAAGAATTCATCCCCACAATATAAAAATAATTTTATCTATTTATATGCGAATTTGCACCATAGAATGGTATAAAGAACTCTTTTATTTAGGACAAGAGAGAAGAACAGAAGTTCATCACCCAGTTGGGAAACAGGTGAAAGGAAGACCAGAGTAGAAGTCACAAACTCCTAGTTCCAAAGTTCTTGTGAGATATAAACCTCCTCGTCCCTATTCCTCCACCCACTCCAACCTCTACCTCCCTCCCTCCACTCACACCAGCCTCCAGCCTTCCTCCCTTCACCAATATTAAGCTCCACCTTTTCCACTCCTCCATGTACACCAGCTTCCACCTCCCCATTCCTCTACCTGCATCAGTCTTCATGCTCCTCATCCCTCCACCTACTCCTGTCTCCACCTCCTCATCTGTCTACTTCCCATCCTTCTGCCCTGGGACCACACCAGCCACCATCCTTTTTATCCTTCCACTCTTCCCATCCCTCTATCCTCCTTATCCCACCAACTACCCACCTCTCCACCCACTCCAGTTTCCATTTCCCTGTTTTCACTCAGATCAGACTTCTTCCTCCTTCTAACTCCCTTTCCCTCCACCGCTCCACCTTCCCCATCCCTGCACCCCAACACCAGCTTTCTTCCTCTCCATCCCTCCACACATCCATCTCTCCACCACACCAGGCTCCACCCTCCTCCTACTCCTCCACTCCCTCCTTATTCCCCACTAGCTCCAACCAGATAGACACTATGGGGTTTCTGTTTGCTTGGTTTGGGGCTTTTTGTTTTGGTTTGTTTTGTTGTTGTTGTTGTTTTCAGATAGACACTGTTGATAGTCTACTGAAGTAGGCCTTTGTACATGTAGGAAAAATGTCCTGCTTAAATTAAAAAAAAAAAGACATTTGACTAAATTCAACATTTACTTCTCTAGAAAGTCTTTTAGGAGAGCATTTCCTTACTCTATTAAAGCATAACTACTAGACACTCTTGGCCATGAAGTCAGAACTGACTCACAGTTGACTCTCCAGAGGGTTTCTGAGACTATAAATCATGAGAGATCACCCAGATTTCTTCCATAGAGTCACTGATGGATACAAACAGCTAGAGTGGCTTTGAATTAGCAGCTTATCTCCCTACAGACCAGGCCACAAGAACTTGACCCTCTGCAGTAAGTGCATGAGGTCCTCCTAAATTTCAGCAAGGAGGGTTGTGTCATCTGCATAACGCAAATTGTTGATAGATCTTCCACCAATTCTAATGCCATGCTTCTCCTCATAGAGCTCAGCCTCTCGATAATCTGCTCTGCATACAGGTTGAAAAGGTATGGAGACAGGACACATCCCTGGCATACACCCTCTCAATTTTGAACCATGCATTGTTGCCCATAGGCAGCTCAAATCCACCAGATGCTCTGCTGGAGAAGGAGGGGCAATCTCCTCCTGTGCTAGTCAGATCCCATTTGACGCTACACACACAAAACAAAAAAGAATTAAAAACAAAAAAAATGCATTTCCCTATTTTTTATCTACATTCTCCCAATCCCTTACCCCTAAAATAATGTTGTAAGAGCTAAGAAAAGAATCTACCATATCCTCCAGTCTAAGGTGGATGAAGAACTATACAATTTGGCTATATCTAGTTGTTGTTGTTGATTGCCTTTGAGTTGAGTATGACTAATAGCGACCCTATAAATAGAAGGCCTGAAGCCCTTCTACAACTATTGACATTTATCAAAGTTCATAGAGTTTTCAGAGGCATGTTATTTAGGAAGTGGATGCCACTCTATCTAGTAGGCCTGAACAAATGAACTCCTTAAATAAACTAAAATAAATAAAAGTTAAAATTTAACTCTTCAACTAGAGTAGGCACATTGCAAGTATTCAACAGCTGTGTGCTAGTACTTTTCCTTGACCTTCTATATATAATCTGCAATTGATCAGAAAACATAATTGAAGAAAATCTCACATGATTTCAAATAAAAGCATAACCTGTGTAGAGCATTAATGCAGAATGTACAAGGCAGATACATATAGAGATCCATGATACTCTGGTATACAAAGATTCAGCATTGTGGAAGTGTTAATGTTTTCTATTATACTATTAAGTAAATGTGGTTGCCAATGAAATCCCAAAGAATATTTTAAAACATGTTTTTGTTATGTGCTGTTGAGTCGCTTGTGACTCATGGAAATCCTGTGTTCAATAGCCCTGAAACCTGCTCTATCCTGTGCCAACTTTACTATCTCTGAGACACCTACACTCATTACCCCAATCACTGTATCAATCCATCTCATCAATGACCTCCCTCTCTTTCTCTGTCCCTCCATCCTTCCAAGTATGATATCCCTCTCCAAGAACTGGTCCCTCCTTACGACATACCCCAAGTATGCCAGATGAAGAATCCTTGCTTCCAAGGAACAGCCTGGTTTCATCCTCTCTAGGATGAACTCGTTTGTTCTCCTGGCAGTCCATGGTATATCCAACAGTCTTCTCCAGCACCACAGATCAAAGGCATCAATTCTCCTTCTGTAATCCCTAGTCTTTGTCCAGATCTCCAATACATAGCAAGCAATTGTGAAGAGTATGGCGTGGATCAGGCACACCTTAGTCTCCAGGCTGACGTCATTGTTTTTCAGAACTCTGGAGAGGTCCCTGACAGCTGACTTTCCCAGTGCAATTCTTCTCTTGATTTGCTAGCTCCTGGTAGGTAAACAAAAATATTATATCTTCCTTTAAGAGCATAACAGTAAGTATTGCCAAGAAAGATTTAGAAATTGCTAAAAAGAGAATGGTTGCTTTAGAAAAGTACTAGATTATACTTTAAAATTACAGTGATTTTTAAAAGTATGAAATTTACTCAAGAAATTTTCTTAGAATGTCACTGAATATCCCTTTTTAAGTAAAAGAGGTGCTACCATATAACAAAAATAGGTACTGTATTTAGTAGAATAAAATGATTAAATATTATCTGAATGTGTGCACCCTTCCAAATTAAAAAAACAAAACAACTAAATGGACATGATCTGAGTATATTTGCCCTTCACCCCTCCTGACTGCAACATGCAGAGAAGGCTTGGGATTTGTTAAACCAAGGGGGAACAAGAGTGGACCCACCACAGTTTTCCAGAAAACAACATTCACTCAGCTTCAGGGCTCAGGAAAAAATGGGGGTGCTGATATACCAGTCCTTCACAGAATATCACCATCATTTCAGACTTTACAGATTATAACAGCCTAACATCTACCAAGAAAACATAATGTCAAGAGAGCAGGCAGCCTCAAACATCATGGAGAAAAAAACCCACCAAAATAATCTTTCCTCTGAAAAATCAGACCATATTGCAAAACCAATAATCTCAGACACAGAGAACCAGAAGAAATATGTTGATATGGATTTATTTGAACAGCAACAGAAGAAGGTGTAAATGATAGAAGAAAGACATGAAACTATAGATAAAGAGGTATAAGTACTTTAAAAAATCATCACAAGGTAGAGAGAGTACAGCTAACACAGTACTGAAAATAACAGAAAGAAAAGACAATCCAGAATATTAAAACTGAAATAGTAGAGGTGCCCATCATGTGGAGGGACAAAAAAGTAGAACAGAAGATATGGAACAAAGATTCAGTAAGCTGGAAGACAAGATCCTCAATGGAAACATACTAGAAGAAAAATCAGAGATGAGACACAAAGAAATAATGGAAACCACTAGGAAGACCAGGAACAAGAAGTAATACATCTATGAGGAGCAACTTGAACAACTATGGAAGAAAACACAAAAGATGGAAGGGAGAATGGAAATTATAGATAAAGAGGAACAAGAACTTAAAACAATCATGACAAGACAGAGAGTCAACTGAGTCAAGTTGAGTTGCCTGTGAGTCATAGCCACCTTATGTATTACAGCCCTAAACCCTGCTTTATTCCTCTGCCAATATTATTATCTCTGATACACTTACCCCCATTACCCTAGTCACTGAATCAACCCATCTCATCAAGGGACTTCCTCTCTTGCATTGTCCCTCCAGCCTCCCAAGCATGATGTCGCTCCCCAAGGATTTGTCCCTTCTTGCAACATGTCCAAAGTAGGTCAGTTGAAGCTTTAGAATCCTTGCGTCCAAGGAACAACCTGGTTTCACCCTCTCCAGGACGAACCTGTTTGTTTTCCTAGTTGTCCATGGTATATTCAATACTCTTCTCCAGCACAGCTTGAAGGTATCCATTTTCCTTCTATCATCTCTAGTCATTGGTCAGCTTTCTGATGCTGATCATGAATAGCAAGCAATTGCAAAGACTATGGCCTGGATCAACTGCACCTTAGTCTACAGATTGGCATAGTGGCTCTTTAGCATTTTGGAGAGTTACCTGACACCAGATTTTCCCAATGCACTTTGTCTTTTAATTTCCTGTCTGCTAGTAAGTACAAAGAGTGTTGACTGTGGAGCCAAGCATACTGAAGCTGTTAACAGTCTCAATCTCTTCACCATCTATCATGATGCTGCCAATTAGCCAAGTGGTGAGAATCTTTGCTTTCTTGATGTTGAGCTTCAATCCATATTGAAGGCTGTTGTCCTTGACCTTCTGCATCACGCATTTCAGGTCCTCCTCAGGTTCAGCAAGCAAGGTTGTGTCATCTGCATAACACAGATAGTTGTGAGTCTTCTTCCAATCCTGATGCCACATTTCTCCTCACAGAGCCGAACGTCCCAGGTAATCTGTTCTGCATATAGATTGAAAAGGTAGGGAGATAGGACTCATCCCTGGCATATGCCTTTCCCAATTTTGAACCACAAAGGTTTCCCTGCTCTGTTCTGATGACTGCTTTCTGGCCCAAGTATAGGTATCACATAATCATGATCAAAAATGTTCTGGGATTCCCATTCTTCTCTCTTAAAAATAAGAATAGAATACTAAAAGTAGCACAAGAAAACAAAGAGTCACCTATAAAGGGGAAACAAGTACATTAAGTTCTGATTTCTCAGTGTAAACCATGCATGCAATGAGACAATGGGAGGGAATATACAGAAAGTTCGAAAAAACTCAATTGCCAGCCAAGGATCCTGTATCTAACAAAGCTGTCCATCAAATATGAAGGGGAAATTAGGTCGTTCGCAGAAAAGAAGGAACCTAAGGAATTGTAAAAACAATACCAAAGCTACAAGAAATTTTAAGGGAACATATTCATAGAGATACCAAAGGAAAAAGGATGGACCATAAACCCAAAAACAATAGAGAAAGAAATAGAATGATTGAAAATTATAAAACCTGACCTGTAAATAATCACACTTAATATGAATGGGTTAAATATGCTGAGAGAAAAGCATAGAAGAATGTATAAAATAACAAATCCCACCAATATGTGGCATACAAGAGACACGTCTAAGAAACCAAGAAAAAGACTCAAAATCAAAGACTGGGAAAAAAATGTACCAAGCAAATGTCATACAAAATAAGCAAGAGTGGCAATACTAATTTCTAATGAAATAGAGTTCAGAATGAAAGCCACCATAAAAGATAAGAAAGTGCACTGTATAATGATTAAAGGCACAATAGATCAAGAGACATAACCTTGGCCAACGTTTATACACCAAATGACAGACCTGTAACAATGGTTAACAGAATTGAAGAAAGAAATATACAGAATCACAATAGTGGTAGGAGACTTTAACATACAACTCTCACCAACAGAAAGGTGAGCTCAAAAGAAACTTAATGAAGATGTAGGAGATCTAAATGATACAATTGGCCAACTTGACCTTAGGGATGTATTCAAGGTACCACACCTAACTAAAACTCAATTCCTTTTCTTCTCAAGTGCACATGGTACATTCTCCAGAATGAATCACATATTAGGACACAAAGCAAGTCTCAACAAATTTAAAAACCCTGAAATAATATAAAGTATCTTCTTTATGGCCATAATGCCATAAAACTAGGAATTAATCACATGAGGATAAAGCTTGAAAAACCACCCATATGGAAGCCAAGCAACAACCTGTTGGACACAATTTGGTTATATAAGAATAAAGAATAAAATGTAAAAAGTCCTTGAAACAAATTAAAATGAAAATACAACATGCCAAAAGCTCTGGGATGCCGCTAAGGCAGTCCTCAGGGGGCAGCTCATAGCACTAGGCAAACACAAAAGAGCAAGAAAGAAACAAATATAATGATCTAACTCAACACCTTCATCAAATATAAAAAGAAAAATCTAATCTCTCTGCCTTTAGAGAAAGGGAATTATAAGGACAAGAGCTGAAATCAATGAGATAGAAGATAGAAAAGCAATTGAAGCCATCAACAAGACCAGGAGACTTTTTTTAAAAGGGTTAATAAAATTGGCAAAGCATTGCAAACTTAACAAAGAAAAGGGGGAAAAAATACAAATAATTCAATTATGAAATGATAGAGGTGACATCACAACAGAATCAGGCAAAACGAAATCATTAATATTGAAATATTATGAAAAGTTATACTCTGATAAATTTGAAAACCTAGAGGAAATGGATAAAATTTTGAAACTCATGTCCTACACAGACTGACATGGAGATATTCCGAACACTTGAACAGACCCATCACAAAAAAAGAAATAGAGCAGCACATTAAAAGATTCTCCTACAGAAAAAATCCTGGGCCAGGTGACTTCATCATGACTGACTTCTACCAAACATTAAAGAAATATCATTAATTCCACTTAAATTATTTCTAAAAATAGAAAAAGAAGGAACACTCTAAGAGTCAGTCCATGAAGCAAGGACAACCCTAATATAAAAATCAGGCAAAGATATTACCAAAAAAAGAAAACTACATACCAATATCTCACATGAATTCTGTTGTTATATGCCATCCTGCCTCTTGCAACTCGAAGTGTACAACAGCTCGGAAGTCTGCTCTATCCTGTGCTAATCTTAATTGCCTCTGACACTTTCCCCCAATGGTACAATCACCCTGGAAGGCAGTTGGTGTTTCCTCAAAAAGCTGAACATAGGAAATCCTATGAGCCAACTAGTCCACCACTAGGAATATATATCCTGAGGAAATTAGAACTGAGACACAAACTGGGATTTGTACATCAATTTTCATAGCACTGTTATTCACAATCTCAAGAACATAGAAACAGCCCAAAAGTCCATCCACATTCAAATGGATTAAGAAATTGTGGTACATTCACATGACAGAATACTTCATAGCACTCAGCAGAAATTGTTGTTGTTGTTATGTGCCGTCGAGTTGCCTGCGACTCATAGTGACCCTATGTACAACAGCCCTAAACTCCGCTCTGTCCTGTGCCAATCGCACTGTCTCTGACACTCCCATCCCAATTATCCCAGTCACTGAATCAATCCACCTCATAGAG
>NW_006399791.1:2027772-2032198 GCF_000299155.1 Elephantulus edwardii
GTGTTCTGTTGTACATAGGGTTTTCAGAGGCCTGCTATTTCAGAAGTGGATGGCCAATCCTTCTTCCTAGTCTGTCTCAATGTGAATGTTCAGATTTAGAGAATTATCAGACAGACCAGCAAGTTAAAGGTCCCTTTTTGCGGAGTTAACTTTAGTGTCAGTGTTGTCCCTACCTTTCTCACACGCGTCTTTACCCACTTATTCCCTGCTTCACCATCCAGCAGGATACCCATCCACTTCTACCCCCTCCCTTCACATCTATCTCCCTTTCACCAGCCCTCCATCTAATAACTTTTATATGAAGCTTCCATGGCTTCTGTGATTTCAAACACATCAGCTGATGGTAGTTCCTTATGTTGGGATCAGTGTCTCTGAAGTTTAGTCATAATGTTTTCCGATCAAAGGTGATGCATCCTGTAGAACTGGTGTGTAGATAGGCTTTTCTTGGCCTGAGGGCCGCAACGGATGTCGTGGGGTTTTGGCGTCTTCGATTACCTGGGAAGATGGGATGGGTCTGCAGGGTCTGATGGCTGTCCTCTGCGGTACCCAACTTCAGCTAGTCAGATGCCTAGCCCCTCCTCCGAACTTCCTGCTGGAATGGATGTCGCAGGCTTTTGGCGTCTTCGATTACCTTCCTGCCGGAACGGATGTCACGGGCTTGGGAGAGACTGGAGAGCATTATGCTGAGTGAATTAACAGTCTGATAAAGACAAATATTGCGTAAGAATATTATTACAGAAAGAGAAAATAAAATGTCCTTGAGAATCCAAAGTGGAGAAGGGTGGGAACAGAGGAATGAGGATGGATGGGACAACCCACACACATCAAATTCTATAGACCCCTCCACGCCCATCCTCATACTCATTATACAATAATGATTTTACAGAACATTTGTCTATATGCGACTAAGGTAGTTCACTCAGCATAATGCTTTCCAGTTCCTCCCAGGTTAGGTAATAATTTACAAAATCATTGCTCCTATACACTATATAGTATTCCATTGTGTAAATGTACCACGATTTCTCAATCCATTCCTTTATGGTTGGACATCTGGGCTGTTTCTATGTTCTTGTGATGATGAATAATGCTGCTATGAACATAGCATATGTAAAAGTCTCCATTTGAACCTCAGTTCTCATTTTCTTGGGGTATATTTCAAACAATGGAATTGCTAAGCTCAGCTTTTTGAGGAAGGGTCAAACTGCCTTCCAGAGTGATTGTACCATTGTACAATCCCACCAACAATGTATAAGAGTTCCGATCTCAAGGGAGCTCTGGTGGCCTAGTGACAAGAAGCTGCACTGCAAACCCAGAGTAATGTGGTTAGAATCCACCAGATGCTTTGCTGGAGAAGGAGGGACAATCTCCTCCTGTACCAGTCAGATCTTATTTGACAGTATACACACAAAAAAATAATAAAATAAAATAAAAGAGTTTCTATTTCGTCACATCCTCTCCAACATTTATTACTTACTGTTCTGTTAAACTTTACCACTGCTATTGGAGTGAGGGAAATGGTATCTCATTGTGGTTTTGATTTGCATCTTTCTTTTTGTCACTGATTTCAAGCATTTTTTCATGTGTCTGTTTGCCATTCTCATATCTTCCTCTGTGAAAATTCTTCCCATGTCTTTTGCTCATTTTGTTACTGAGTTATCAGTCCTTTTCTTGTGAAGACCCAGAAGTATTCTATAATCTTTCATTATGAGACTCTTGTCTGAGATTGTATTACCAATTTTTGTTACCACTTGGTAGATTTCCTTTTCACCCTGCTGGAAAAAAAATTTGATGTACTCATTCATCAGTTTCATCCTCTTCAGAGTGTTCATTTCCGGCTGTATTTGGCAGCTTCTTTATACCATAGACTAGGCTGTCTAAGCTTGATCCCAGTTTGTCTCTTATGAACTTTATGGTTTTCCCAAGTTATGATATATTCAAGTTAGGAAAAATTGCACATAGGATTGTCTGTAATTTTTTGTCCATATTATTTTTAGTAGGGTCATTATGAGTTGCCTATGACTGGACAGCACTTAACAACATAGAGAGAGACCAGCCAGCCTAGTGGACAGAAAATTATGCTATCAAGCCCAACAAAGGTGGATGACTCTAATCTGTGGCCCTCAGGCCTGTTTTTAAATGTTTTTGGTCAAACATTCTTCTAGGTCGGATAGCCTTGGTGTGTCCACTTGCCATGCAGAGTAACTTGTGGTTGATGTGAAGCTGAACACTGTGACATTGATGTGTCAAATGTGATAATGGTTACCCATGGTGGACAGTGTTTGGTGGAGCTCCCCAATTAAATAAGCTTGGAAGCAGGAGTGGCACCCACTTCCATAAATAGCTTACCTCTGGAAACCCTAGGAACTTGGAGAAAGAATGAAAGTAACACAAGTGTTGAGGACTTCCTTTGGCTATGAGTTGCCTATGACTCAATGTCACTTAACAATAACAACAACAATATTTACTACACACAGTAACACAGCATGTTATTTGCTGATGTTATCATTCTCAGATGTTTGCTTATAGATGTTTTTATGTAATGTTACCAACTTTCCAAGACAAATAGATATGAATATATATGCACACATATGTATGTATTAATATACACATCTGTACACACACACACACACACACACACACACACACACAGGGAGCTCTGATGGCCTAATGGCCTAATGGTAAGGAGCTGTGTTGTCAGTCTGAAGGCACGCAACTGGAATCCATCTCCTCTGTGAAAAAAAAGATGGGCAATCTCCTCCTGTTCAAGTAAGTATACTGCCTCTGAAAACTCCCTGGAGGGTCAGCTATGAGCTGGTTGCAATTGGACAGTACCTAACAAACAGCAACACACACACGCGCACACACACATCGTAGCATAAAGGAATGTTATCCCATTCCCTTTTCTATTTATCTTGGTTTTAATCTCACCAGATTCAAGGGAGGTGGCTGTAGAGGACTTCGGCATATGAATCATCTTAGGATCTGTCCACCATAGTGGCTTGTTAATGTCCCTCATACATCAGTGTCTTAGGAGCTAACTGACTGCTCCACTCCTTTATCCAGTTCTGCAGGGATGTAGAGAACCAGTAGCCAATTATTCTCTCCCTAAATTCATGACAACTTCTTCTTTCATTCCTTGCAAGATTAATGTGTTCACTTAAAAATGAGAATGGATTTTCAGGTTTTACATAATTGAAGTGTTTTAGTAAAGACAAGTATTTGAGTATGATTTCTTAACCTTTACTTCTGAGAAATGGCTGTTAATATTTATCTAAAAGTCAACTCAGGCTCTGCTTTTCTCTCATTTCCACTGAAGGGTGAAACTCATTCACCTCAGAGCACTTGCAAGCGAAGTCTCTGGAAAAGCCACATGATGTAGCAAGCTATCCATTAGGCCTTAATTTGACTTAAAAATCACAGCCTGCAACGTTTCATTCTTCAATTTAAAGAAGTGATGCCTACAAAACCCAATCCTGATAGTGATCCCTAGAGAAATGAATGCGTGTTGGACCCCTGATGTTGGCATCTTCTCAAAAGACGTAAAGGATTTTTTTTAAAATGAGGATGCAGGATGACTAATGTTTCCGTGGATACAAAGACCATTTCTTTCCATAGAAACAAAAAGGCCACTTGGCTCTAAGCAAAGATCAAGTGATGGAAATGGAAGCAAACAAAATGAATAAACATGGAGGGGAGATTAGAGGGCATCAAGACAGAGGGTAAAGAAATCTCCCCAAACTGCAAAAGCCAAGTAGTCTCAAAAATGAAATACGGCCCTCCCGCCATTTCGATCCTGTCCACGTGCTGTGCAGCCGGGTCACTTGGTGTCCCTTTCAGACTGCGCAATAAAGGCCTGTTATTTCTTGGGACCAATATCTAACAAGAGTGCTTCATAAATTAAACTCTAACACAGGGTACAGCGGAACTTCTGGCTCCAAGTCGCAAGCTCTTGCCAAAGGCCAGACGTGCCTTATTTTTCCTCCGATTAATTTCCAAGCAGTCCCGCCTTCAGAAGCCCCAGAGAGTCACGCTCTCTTCTAATCCTATTGGGTAAAATCCACGCCACTTAAAGTAGAGGGCGGGACAGCCTCTCTCCGGCGCGGAAAGTTGACGTCACACAAGCCGGTTTGTGCGCCTTTAGTTGCTCCAGACCGTTGTTCGGCGTGCGGAGTGAAGATCGCTCTGTGACGAGTCGTTGCCATGGCCATTTGTCAGTTCTTCCTTCAAGGCCGGTGCCGCTTTGGAGATCGGTGCTGGAATGAGCATCCTCGTGCCGGGAGTGCAGGCAGGGCGCGGAAGCAACCTCAGCAGCAGGCCTCAGGTAGTACCAGACGGTGGAATAACGGTAATCAGAGATCCTCCAGTGTGATCCAGCCATCCAGTTTCTCCAAGTCTCCGCCATTAGGGGGCAGCAGAGATCAAGTGA
>NW_006399791.1:2036683-2051723 GCF_000299155.1 Elephantulus edwardii
TCTAATCCTATTTTGTTGAGTGCTTTAATCATGAAAGGGTGTTGGATTTTATTAAAGGCTTTTTCTGCATCAATTGATAGGACCATAAATAAACCATTTTCAGGACACAACATAATGAATATACTAAAAAACCAGTGAGTTGTAGAAAAATTTAAAAATAGTTAAAATCTTTGGGACATAGTGAAAGCACAGCGCTCAGCATAAAATTCAAAGACTTAATTCTATACCATTGTTACACTTTTTTATGTTGACTTGTATGATTTCTGTTATGTTGCCATTTGCACTTGTGATGGATAAAACATTGTCTAAAGTGGTTTTCATTTGAATTAAGGTAGAAGCCATGCTGTACTTCAGAATGTAATTGATGAAGAAATAAAACTTATTTTATTTAAAAAAAAATGAAATACATGACACCTTAAGCAACAAGTCTTATTCCTCCAATGGCTACAAATGCTCGGTAGGGGGAGCTACTAAGAGCTGTACTGGCATAACAGAGCAGGAGCCTTTCTCCAATGTGGTGGTGGTGGTACTGCCCCTTCTGTGATTGTGGCACTGAAAGAAACAAACCAACTGCTACAGCGTTGATTCCATCTCATGACGACCCTATTGGTGCAAAGTAAAATTGTGACCTATATAGGGTTTTCAATGACTATGAAGATTTTGGAAGCATATTATTAAGACTTTGTTCCCAGAGATCTCTGAAAGAGTTTCAACTTCAATCTTCTCTACTAGGAACTGGATCGTTTAATCACTCAGGGCACTCATCATTGTAGCACTATTATTGTTGTTAGGTGCTCTTGAATCTATTTCAATTCATAGCAACCACAACAAAGAGAACAGAATTATCATTGGGTCTTTTCTCTGTTCTGCAGAATGGGTAAACATGAGCATTTTTACTTGGTTTGCAACTGAGTGCCTAACCATTGTGCCACTAAGACTTATTTTCTAGATCATCTCTACCATAGAGGCCAGGAGAGTAGAGCAGTGGATTATGGCTCTGTATACTGGTCCTCATGGGTCCACTCCCCAAGGCCATTTATGACATTGACTTAACTTTTATTGATTGCTCATGGAAACATTGCCCATCTCACATTGTTGAATCATAGGCTGGTGTTTTAGTCCTTCAGGCCTTGAAATTTTCCCAAAGTAGCTGAATAGTGGTGGTGGCACCCTTTCCCGCTTTCTGACTACTGTATATATTTTTTCCCCACTTTTATGCTTCTTTGATCTTTCCAATGAGAAGGTAATAGAATAGGGATTAAAGCATTAGTTAAAGTTGCTATCTTATACTACATATTGCATATGCTTTTCATATCAATATCGTATTTTTAACAGTTGTTTTATTCTTGAATTAACAACATAAAGGTCTAGCCTTGACTTCTATTGGCCCAGAAGTTATATTGTTGCTATTGTTAATTGACCTTGAGTCACCCTTGGGTCATGATGACTCCACGTGCAATGCAACAAAACACTGCCTTGTCATGTGTCATTCTCATGATTGGTTATAGTTTAAAGTAGTGTAGGGTTTTCATGGGCTCATTTTTAGAAGTAAATCACTAACCTTTTTCCTAGCATGTATTAATCTAAAATCCTTCATGAAACCATTCATCATCTAGCAACACATAGTCCTCTACTGACAGATATTGAGGTACAGTGACTGGGAATCAAACTTAAGATCTCTTGCATGGAAAGCAAGAATTCTATTACTGTAACATGAATGTTTTAGAAAAGTCCCAAATAAATATTTATTGTGTGATCTTACTTTCTTTTATTTTTTGATCTTACTTTCTTAGCTCACTATTAACACACTTTGAGCTATATTATCAAAATATTGTTATTGTTGTTGATTGCCTTCGAGTCGAGCATGACTCATAGTGACCCTGTGATCAAAAGGCCCGAAGCCCCTTTACAACTATCGACATTTATTAAAGTTCATAGAGTTTCCAGAGGCATGCTGTTTAGGAAATGGATGCCACTCCTGCTTGCCAATTCTCCAAGCGATGTTATAGTTTGAGATCTATGACTGGACCCTAAACAGGTAGAACATTTGTCCCCAGGCAATCTTACTACTATATGTGCTAAAGGACATTTTCCCATATTAGAATGCCTGTTTACCCCTTTGATCACACTAGTATCATGAAAATACTTGTCCACTTGGCTGAGCCATGATTCCTGGTGATTTGACAGCTATGTAATGAAGTAGTTTGGTAGTTATGTAGTGATAACAGCTATAGAATGATGCAATCATCCCTCATGGACTGTCAAGAGAACAAACAGATATATCCTGGAGAAAGTGAAACTGGAGTATTCCTTGGAAACAAAGGTGGTAAAGCTCTGTCTCACATATTCTGGGCATGTTGTTAGGAGAGGCATCGTGCTTGTCAAGGTAGAAGAAGGTCAGCATAAGAGAGGAAGATCCTCAACAAGATGAATTGACACAGTGACTGTAGTAACAATGGGCTCAAGTCTGTTGGACATTATGATGATGGCGCAAGACAGGGCAGGTTTCAGATCTGTTGTTCATAGGTTCATGGAGGATTCAATAACACTTAACAGCAATAACCTATAGTGAGATCGGATGCAATTATGCTCCGTTTATAGAAAGGCTTCAGGCCTTTTGTTCATAGGGTCACTACAAGTTGTGCTCGACTCGACGGTAATCAACAATAACAACAACAACAACAACATGTATGTATAATAAATATTGAGTTCTATGAGTTCATGAGGCAGGGTTAGGTTATACTGATGAGAATTAAGTTACAATTGTTTTATTAATGAGCCAGGATTAGGTCTGGACGCAATGTGAGAGGGATTTCCCTGCACTGTGGCCTGCACGCCACCTTTCATTTCACATGAAGTAAAGAGAGAGAGAAACTGGCAGGGCTAGAGGGACTAGCACCACCAAGTAAGAAGAGCTGAGATGGGAGCATGTCTTGGAGGTTTCTGCACTGAGAACCTCCAAAATCTAGGGGGAAACTCATGACAAGTGAAGATCTCTTAGACATTGAAAGAAGACAAAGACCTTCCTCCAGAGCCAACAGAGAAAACATCCTCCTTGAGCCTGCTCCCTACATTCACACTTTCAGTCTCCTAAGTTGTGGGGAAATAATACAAAAGTCATTCCTCTATATTTCTGTTGAAGTAGCTCCAGGGAGCACTGATGGCTAAATGAGCTCTGGTGGCCTAGTGGTAAGAAGCTGTGTTGCAATCCCAAATGCACACAGGTTCAATCTACCAGCTGCTCCCCTGGAGAAGGATGGGCAATCTCCTCTCATGCCATTTACTGCCTGTGAAAACCTCCTAGAGGGTCAACTAGGAGTCTGACTTGACTCAACAGCAAACAACAGCAACTAAGACCACTAGGTGTATCATCACTCTCTTTCCTGGTGCTATTACCTGCCAAATTGAGGGAATATCTCACTGTCCTGGTGAAACAAAGTTCTCTGCTATGTCAAGCAGAAGATCTGGTTCAGGAAAATGAACCTGTATGAAAGGGTAGGATATGAAGGTCAGGTAGAAAACAGTTTACTTCAGAAATGTGTCATGTCATCCATTGATATACTCGGATTGGCAGTAGTGGATCCATGGGTTGTAACATACAGAGTTTTAATCAATGATTCAAGACACGCTTATTCCCTTAGAATCTCCCTCTTACTCTCTGACCTTCATTTATAGCATTACTTAAGATAAATTTAAATGATGCAGTGTTTTTCAGACAATTTCATACTCAAGAAATAAAAATGAATACATAGATAGGTTAGGTAAAGGGAAAGACAGAGTAAAAGAGAATACAAGTACTAAACTTTTTAACAAACTATGCTTGGTTTTGGTCAAACATTCTTCTAGGTTGTATAGCACTGGTCTGTTCACTTGCTGTACAGAGGTAACTCGTGGTTGTCGTGAAGCTGAACACTGTGACACTGATGTGTCATAAGCAAGAATGGTTACCCATGGTGGACTGTGTTTGGTGGAGCTTCCTGATAAAAACAAGTTTGGAAGCAGGAGTGGCATCCAGTTCCAAAATTGCTTGCCTCTGGAAACCCTATGAACCTGGAGAAAGGATGAATGTTATACAAGTGTTCAGGCCTTTCATTCACAGGGTCACTATGTGTTGCCTATGACTCAATGTCACTTAACAGCAACAACAACAGTGGATGGAGAGAGAGCAGTTGGCCTCATGGACAGAAAGTGATGCTACCAAGCCAAAGGTGACTCTAATCTGCGGTCCTCAGGCCAGTTTTAATTTAATTGTTTTTTGTCAAACATTATTCTAGGTTGGATAGCCCTGGTCTGTCCACTTGCTGTACAGAGGTAACTCATGGCTGCTGTAAATCTGAACACTGTGACACTGATGTGTCAAATGCAATAATGGTTACCCATGGTGGACAGTACTTGGTGGAGCTCCCCAATTAAAACAAGCTTGGAAGCACGAGTGGCATCCACTTCCAAAATAGCTTACCTCCGGAAACACTAAGAACCTGGAGAAAGAATGAAAGTCATACAAGTGTCCAGATCTTTCGTTCATAGGGTTGATATGAGTCGCCTAGGACTTGATGGCACTTAATAACAACAACATAATCTTTATAAAAATATTTGATTGACAGACAAAAAAAATGGAAAGACAATTATAAAGAATGACTTAAATGTACATATTCCAAGTTGGGAGAGCAAATAAGCAAAAACAGAAAGAATTTCCACAAAATTCTACTGAACAAACGCAACTAAAATGGAATTAATAGACACAGATGAAATTCTACATTTTGTAAACAAACAATGCACGTTCTATTTCAGAGACTAAAAGAGTCCTTAAAGATTCTGTTTGGATCACAGAATAAATTGAAATACATTTATGAAGTAGAAATAATAGATACAACATTCTCTGTTGGAAAGTAATAAATAGAGGCTGTTAGAAAAGTTTAAACACACAAAAAAATCTGCTACCATATGCAAATTGAAATACTCTGTTAAATAAACATTACCACATTTGTTTGTTTACTTTTCTGATTCCCAGGAAACCATCCTATGTAACACTAAACATTATTCTGGTAGAGATTACAAGACATTCAAATAAGCCAGCTAATTGTACCAATTCTTTAATTTTTATGTACATTTGAATCAGAAGTTGATGTTCAAACCATTTTTATAATGTCTTACCATGATTGTATTTCTTATATTATCTTTTGTTAGGTATTGATGAATAGATTTATAGTATTTCAACTTCTTTTTGCGAATTAATCTCTGCTTGGTTACAAGATTCTTATCATACACTTTTTATTCAATGAGACTATATTGACTATACACAGATTTTGTGAATTTGCATAGCTGTAGATTTCCTTAATTGCTATATTTACTAAGTATTACATTTGCTTCATTACTGGGCTCATAGCTTTTAGTACTCTTGAGGAGTTAATTCCATTTTGGATAATCTTTTCATAGAACATATGTTACCCTCACCAACTTGTTTATATCTAATTTCATCTCCATTCATTCATTTATTATCTTTTCTCAAGGCTATCGTTCTTTTGCTTTGGGGGAGCTCACTTTATTATACTGTAGTAAATAATAAAATCATTTAAGGTTATTCCTTTCTGCTTTATATTTGGCCTTCCCCCCTCAATTTTTATATATAGCATTGTCATTTTCATAACTTTCTATTAATGTGTATTTTCTTTTCTCCTTAACCAACCATAACTTCTTCATTTTAAGAGGCTCATTTTCTCACATTTTAACATTTTCAAAATGCCTTGTAAGTTAGAAAAAGAAACAAACCCACCAGAGCAAATGTGACCAAATAAATTAATATCTGCTCAGTCCACATGTATCAGGTCTATTAAAGGATTCTTTGAGCATGCTTGCATGTTCAACGAGTCTTATTATTGAAATCACTCAAGTAGCATATGCTTATCAAAACCAGGCTAAAGTGAAGTATGAAAGGAAAAAAATATTACCTAATGGTCTACATATGAGTCATCTGTGACTCGACATCACTTAACACCACCCCACCAACAATAGCATAGAAAGAGAGAGCAGTTGGCCTAGTGGATAGAAAGCCAGGCAACCAAGCCAAAGGTTCATGACTCTACTCCATGGCCCTCAGGCCTACCTTTAATAGTTTTTGGTGAAATATTCTTCTAGGTCGTGTACCCTGGTATGTCCACTTGCTGTACAGAGGTAACTTGCGGTTGCTGTGAAGTTGAACACTGTGACACTGATGACTCAAATGCGAGAATGGTTACCCATGGTGGAAGTGTTGGGTGGAGCTCCCCGATTAAAACAAGGTTGGAAGCAGGAGTGGCATCCATTTCCATAATAGCTTGCCTCTGGAAACCCTATGAACCTGGAGAAAGGACGAAAGTTATACAGGAAGGTGTCCAGGACTTTTGTTCATAGGGTCGCGCTGAGTCATCTGTGACTCCATGGCACTTAACAACAACAGTGATATACAATCTAGCAGATTGGATAAAAATAATCAACCATATTAGATAAAAATACTAACAGCTTAGAAATAAATTACAAACAATCTGATAGATTAGATAAAAATAAACTCTAATGTGTTAGATAATATTTTTCTTTTCTCCATACTTTACTTTAGCCTGTTTTTCCTAAGCACATTGGAATAGCACACCAACAGAGAATTGCCAGATGGGAAGGTTGGGTTTAGAAGAGACCATAGTACTAGGGATATTATAGCTTATGTTAAATGGTTCTTAGCTGAAAGCAGAGGCATGTCTATCTGTGTTTCATTGATCATACAAAGGCATTTGACTGTGTGGACCACAACAAACTGGGGCTAACTCTGAAAAGAATGGGAATCCCAGAACACTTGATTGTGCTTATGTGAAACCTATACTTAGACCAGGAGGCTGTAATAGAATAGAATACAGAGGAGTAGTAGTAGTAGTAGTAATAATAATAATAATAATAATAATAATAATAATAATAATAATAAACAGAATAGAGCAAGGAAACATTGCATGATTTAAAATCATAAGGATATATGACAGGGATGTGTCCTATCTCCTTTTCAATCTATACACAGAACAGATTATGCAGGAGGTTGAACTCTATGAGGAGGAATGTGGCATCTGGATTGGAGGAAAACTGAACAATCTGCGATACATAGATAATGCAACATTGCTTGCTGAAACTGAGGAGGACCTGAAGCACTTGCTGTTGAAGCTCAACATCAAGGAAAGACAGATTTTCACCATTAGGCCATTTAATAGCATTACAATAGATGGTGAAGAGACTGAGATTGTTAACAGCTTTCATTTGCTTGGCTCTATAATCAACACTCTTGGTACCAGCAGCCAGGAAATCAAAAGACGAATTGCACTGGGAAAGTCGTCTGCTGTCAGAGACTTCTCCAGAGTACTGAAGAATAACTATATCAGTCTGGAGACTAAGGTGCACCTGATCCAGGCTATTGTTATTGTTGTTGTTGTTGATGTTTGCCTTCGAGTTGAGCACTACTCAGCAATGCTATGAAGAAAAGGCTTAAATCCCCTCTACAACTCTTGACATTTATCAAAGTTCATAGGGTTTCTAGGGCATGTTATTTAGGAAGTGGGATCTAGGCTATAGTCTTCACAATTATTGCTATGCATCAGAAAGCTGGACAATGACTAGGAATAATAGAAAGAGAATTGATGCCTTTGCACTGGTGCTGGAGAAGAGTATTGAGTATACTGTGTACTACTAGGAAAGCAAACATGTTTGTCCTGGAGAGGGTAAAGCCAGGCTGTGCCTTGGAGGCAAGGATTCTGAAACTCCACCTGACATACTTTGGGCATGTTGCAAGGAGGGACCAGTCCTTACAGAAAAACATTATGCTTGGGAGGATGGAATTACAGAGCAAGAGAGGAAGACCCTCGATGAGATGGATTGATTCAGTAACTGAGGTAATGCAGATAGGTGTGTCAGAGGCAATAAGGTTGGATTAGGATAGAGCAGGGTTCAGAACAATAGTACATAGGGTTGCTATGAATCGCAAGCAACTTTACACACCTAACAACAATAGTAATTATATTTTGTGATGCAGAAAACAAAGACTACTGTTGGCCACAGAGTTTGGATATTTTAGGCAATCACTACCAAGGTGAGCTTCTGGTACAATGAATTCTGAGGGACCTTTGAGAGGCATCAAGGCCAGAGTCTTCTACAGAGGAGCAGTTACTATAGTCTTTAAAATGGTGCTGAAATGTCAAAGACGCTCCTTAGCTGTTGTCTTGCAGTAGCTGGGACTCCCACTGTTATTCACAAGAAAGTTTCATGATATTAAATTCCTGGGAAAGTTAGTACTTTAATTTGGCATTACATTTAGCACCTTGATTTCTCAATTAAATCACTATATTTAATTCTTGGTCATCTAACAGGACACCTATTAAGTGAGATGCATAAGGAATCACTTTTGCAAGAAAGCATAGGGATGAATAAAATCCACTGCATGAGAGTCTGCTCCATAACTAGGGTCTTCTGACAGGACTGGCTTCGAGCCTGGGTAGAATCGAATGACAGCAAGAAAGACAGATTTTCCATGTCACGTGATTTTTTAGTCTGGGTTGTGAAAACATGGAGGCCAGGGTGGCAAACACACCCATTTGGAGTCAACTTTCCCTGTACACTGAGCATGATTCACTTGAGATGTCTATCACCCATTGCTCTCCAAAATCCACAAAACAAAACCCATTTCTGTCAAGTTGTTTCCAACTCAGAAAGAGGCCAGCAGCATCAGAGTAGGACTTGCTCCAAAGAGTTTTCAATGACGACTTCCTCCATCCACCTCCCATGGCTGAATTTCTTTTGCAGTAGTTCTTCAAGCCTTTCTTCTGAGCTTCTCCTGGGTAAATTGAACTTCAAGCACCGCCCCCCCTTCCCCTGCTATATAGAAAACCTCTTTTGACCAAGTAGTAGTTTATCTGTATAATCTGACTGTCAGAGCTAGAAAAAGGATTTTAAAAAATCTAAACTAATGAAGATAATATTTCCTTTGAAAGTTTAACAGAAGAACTCTATCATGCAGATGGAATTGGTGCAGAATATGAAACCTGAGGGAGAAAAAGAATCACCTGAATCCCTGTACTTTAAAGAGGAAGGGCCTTATTTACCAGTGGAGAGGTGGCAAGATTATTGTCCAGTTATGGTCACACTCCCTGAACTGCTTTGTCCTGGCCTTTTTATAGGAAAGTAGACAAAGTAACAGTCATGGAATTTTCTCAATGGTGGTTTTGAAGCATCAACAGGACTTTAAGAGTTCTCTCATTGGTAGTCCAGAACTTCAGTAGGAATTTACAGAAGCAGAATCAGGTGGCAGCCTCTTAGTTTAGGGAAGTCTTACCAAGTCACAGCCCCTCTTGCTCTTTAGAGAGAGAGAGAGACTCCTGGCGAGCGTATCCTATTCCTTAGGCTCCTCTCTCAGAATCTTATGGAATAGTTGATACATAACACAGTAAAAGTGGTCTTCACAAACGTAAGCTATGCTTGGGGAGCCAGAGTCAACACATTGTGTCCTGAATTAGTTAGCTCTTGCTATACTAAAGCTGCATAACGAAGGACCCAATGCCCCAATGTCTTAATGGCCTAAAATGAACAAATAGCTATTTCTCATTCCCAAGTCTACAGGACATCTGTGGTGACTTTTCTTCTAGGTTACAGAGTTAAGTTGAAATCATCTTAACCTGTATTCCCATTTATGATCCAGGTGTAATTACAGTATAACAGCAAATATTCTACATAAGACTTGATATTCTCATAACAGAGAGGAGTGCAAGAGAGTAAATAGAAGTAATATTGTAGTAGCAATTTATATGTTAAGCATTGTTGTTGTTATTGTTGTTGATATTTTTTGAGGCAGGCACAATTCATAGCAATTCCATGAACAAAAGACCCGAAGCCCCTCTACAACTATGCACATTTATCAAAGTTCATAGAGTTTCTGGAGGCATGTTATTTAGGAAGTGAATGCCGTTCCTGCTTCCAAACCTGTCATAGTATTTTATTGTTGTTATGTGCCATTGAGTTGCCAGTGAACTAGAATGACCCTATGTACAGCAGCTCTGAACCCTTCCCTGTCCTGAGCCAGTTTCACTAATTCCGACACACCAACCCCATCGCCCCAGTTACTGTATTAATCCATCTTATCTGGGTCTCCCTCTCCTGCACTGTCCATCCACCCTTCCAAGCATGATATACTTCTCTAAGGACTGATCTCTCCTGGACATGTGCCCTAAGTAAGTGAGGTGGAGCTTTAAAATCCTAGCCTCTAAGGAGAGACTTGGTTTCACCCTGTCCAAGACAGACCTATTTATTTTCTTGGCAGTCCATGGTATGTTCAAGACTTCAACCTTAGTCGTTGTCCAACTCTCTGAAGCATAACAAGTAATTGAGAAAACCATAGCATGGATTAGGTACACCTATGTATCTAGCTCTCTCTATGTTATTGTTGTTAAGTGCCATCGAGTCATAGACAACTCATAGTGACCCTGTGAACGAAGCCCAAGGTGGGTGATTTTAATCTGCGGCCCTCAGGCCTGGTGCAAAATGGTTTTTTGTCAAACATTCTTTTACGTGGTGTAGCACTGGTCTGTGCATTGCTGTACAGAAGTAACTTGTGGTTACTGTGATGCTAAACACTGTGACACTGATGTGCCAAATGTGATATAACAGTTACCCATGGTGGACAGTGTTTGGTGGAGCTTCCAGTTTAAAACAAGCCTGGAAGCCTGGAAGGAGTGGCATCCTTCTGAAATAGCTTACCTCCAGAAATTCTATGAACAGTCCTCAGGTCTTTCGCTCATAGAGTCACTATGAGTCGTCTATGACTCGATGGCACCTAACAACAACAACAATATGTATCTAGACTGATATTGTTAAGCATTAGAGAAGCTATTTTATATGTTAGCATTAGGGAAACCATTTTGTTCTTACATTTTAAGAAATGTATGCCTGTTACACTAACATGTTTTACTGTTAAAAACAGGTGCTGGAGAAGAGTCTTGAGCATAACATGGACTGCCAAGAAAACATGCTTTGTGTTCTCTAGTACATACTGTCTCAGTTTGGTGACCATTCCCTGATTGTATCCTGCACCTGGCTTGAGTCCTGGACCCTCATGAGAAGTCAGAAACAATAAATGACTCTTGAAAGTGAAAAAATTTCAACTGTTAATGGTAACAAACTTTGCATAATTCCCAGTTCAATCACTGTATGTAAACCCAATCTTTACTTCTCAGAGTAGAAACAGCTTGAGCATTAGCTGATGTTCTGGCTGCATGAAATAAAGGTGTTTTGACCCATAAAGTTGGCTATGTGTTAAGAATCTCACAGTATATGATACTTCAAAATCTCTTTTGAAAACTGCCGCACTATCATTTCCAGACTTCACAGGACAAAGAAGATGTTTGAAAATTCATATCCTTGGAAACTCTATGGAACAGTTTTACTTTGCAAACAATGTCACTATGAGTAAGAATCAATTAATTGATGACTAACCACAACTTAATATTACTAAGAACATGGTTGTTGTTGTTGTTGTTAAGTGCCATCAAGTCGTAGACAACTCCTAGTGATCCTATGAACGAAAGACCTGACCACTTGTATAACTTTCATCATTTCTCCAAGTTCATAGAGTTTCCAGAGGCAAGCTATTTTGGAAGTGGATGACACTCCTGCTTCCAAGCTTGTTTTAATCAGGAAGCTCCATCAAACACTGTCCACCATGGGTAACCATTATTGCATTTGGCACATCAGTGTCACAGTGTTTAGCATCACAACAACCACGAGTTACCTCTGTACAGCAAATAGACAGACCAGTGCTATACCACATAAAAGAATGTTTGACCAAAACCAATTAAAACCAGTCCTGAGGGCCACAGATTAAAATCACTCACCTTAGACTTCGTAGCATAACTATCTGTCCACTAGGCCAGCATAACTCTCTCTCTGTTGTTGTTGTTAAGTGCTGTCGAGTCGTAGATGACTCATAGCTATATTATGATTGAAAGACCTGAACAATTGTATAACTTTCATCATTTCTCCAAGTTCATAGAGTTTCTGGGGGCACGCTATTTTGGAGGCAAGCTATTTCTGAATTGGATGCCACTCCTGCTTCTAAGCTTGTTTTAATCAGGGAGCTTCACCAAACACTTTCCACCAGAGCTAACTTGTAGTTGCTGTGATGCTAAAAGAACATGGGCAGAACTAATAGTTACACTCATTGTTTGTGAAATGGAAATGATTAGATTGTTCTGGAGGACAATTCAGCACCAAATATCAAAAGTCTGAAAAATATGCACAGTCCTTCACCTCGGTTCACTCTAGAATTTAATTAAGATCCATGCAAGGTATGGATCCAGCCATGGAGAGGTAAACTCCAGCTGAAGAAATGATATATTTACTAAACTAAAATATCCATCTTTGATTCTTTTTCCCCTCCATGTGCCTTCAGCATCTTTATAGAATGCTATGAAAGTAAGAGTAGAGTTAAAAAATCTGAAATCAGATACAATGCCATACCTTAAACAGATGTGGAAAATGAAGTCTAGGACTGTTCAAGATGTCAGTATCATCATCATAGTAAGTTAGATATATGCCTAAAACTAAGACACTACTTTTATGACTTAACTGTCCTAATCTTATTGTTGTTATTGTTACGAGCCATGAAGTTGCCTAGGACTCGTAGTGACCCTATGTACAACAGCCCTAAACCCTACTCTATCCTGTACCAATCTTATTGTCTCTCACACACATACTCTTGTTAATCCAGTCACTGAATCAATCCATTTCATCGAGGATTTTCCTCTCTTGCACTGTCCCTCCACCCTTCCAAGCATGACACCCTTCTCCAAGGAATTGTCCCTCTTTGCAACATGTCCAAAGTATGTCAGATGAAGCTTTAGAATCCTTGTCTCCAAGGAACAGCCTGGTTTCACCCTCTCCAAGATGAACCTGTTTGTTCTCCTAGCAGTCCATGGTATATTCAATACTCTTTTCCAGCACCACAGCTCAAAGGCATTAATTCTCCTTCTATTATCCCTACTCATTGTTCTCCTTTCTGATGCACAGCAAATAAGTATAAAGACTATGGCCTGGGTCAGCCACACCTTAGTTTTCAGACTGACATCATTGCTCTCTAGTACTTTGAAGAGGTTTCTGACAGCAGACTTTCCCAAGTCCTTTTCTAATTTCCTGACTGCTGGTACCAAGAGTGTTGATTGTGGAGCCAAGTAAACTAAAGCTGTTAAAAATTTCAATCTCTTAACCATCTATCATGATGCTGACAATCAGCCCAGTCATGAGAATCTTGTTTTCTTGATGTTGAGCTTCAATCCATATTTAAGGAGGCAGTCCAGGACATAATTTCCTTAGTCACAGCATATAGCCTCTCTCCTAAATAATACTCCTCAGCAGATAAAAGAATACTCAGCAGAACAGAGCAGAGAAACACTGTGTGTTTCAGAATCAGGAAAGGTGTGCATCAGGGATGCATCCTGTCTCCATATCTTTTCAATCTGAATGCAGAACAGACCATTCAGGAAGCTGCCTTTATGAGAAGGAATGTGGCATCAGGACTGGAGGAGGACTCCTTAACAAACTATATTATGGAAGTGACACAGTCTTTCTTGCTGAAACTGAAGAAGACATGAGGCATTTCCTGCAGAAGGTCAGGGATTATAGTCTTCAATATAGATTGAAGATCACTGTCAAGAAAACAAAGATTCACATCACTGGGTCAATTGGTGGCTTCATGATAGAGAGAGAAGAGATTGAGATTGAGATTGTTAACAGCTTCAGCCTGCTTGGTTCCACAATTAACACTCTTGGCACCAGCAGTTAGGAGGAAATAAATCAAATGACAAATTGCATTGAAAATATCTGCTGTCAGGGTCTTTCTAGAGTACAGAAGAGCAACAATGTCAGTCTGGAGACTAAGGTATACCTGTTACAGATCATAGTCTTTGCAATTACTTGCTATGCATCAGAGAAGTGGACAACGACAAAGGATGATAGAAGAAGAAGTGATGCCTTTGTGTTGGGATGCTGGAGAAGAGTGTTGAACTTGCAAGACTGTCAGGAGAACAAATAGGTCTGGAGAGGGTGAAACCAAGCTGCTCTCTGGAGGCAAGGCTTTTAAAGCTCTGTCTTACATATACTTTGGCCATGGGTCAGGAGGGACCAGTCCTTGGAAAAGGACATCATGCTTGGAAGAGTGGAGGGATAGCACAGAAGAAGAAGACCCAGGATGCAATGGATTGTCTCAGTAACTGGAGAAATGGATTAGGTCTTTTGGAGATGATGAGATTGGCTCAGGATAGGGCAGGATTCAGAGCTATTGTTCATAGGGTTGCTATGAGTTGCAGGTGACTTGATGGCATATAACAACATACATTTAACATTTTGGAAATTTTAGGAAAAAAATTCTAGAAAATGCTATTGTTGTTGTAATTTTTGTGGATCATAGCATCAGAACTGATCCATAATTGACACTATGGTGGATTCTAAGAGGCAGTTAATCACACAGGAGGAGATTGTCCATTCTTCTCCACAGTGCGGTGTGTGGCCTTGAACTGCATGCTTTTGAGATTGCAGCACAGCTTCTTGCCACTAGGCCACCAGAGCTCCTGAAAATGCTATTCAATTATTAATTAACTTCTATCTGGAGTAGATTCCAGATGCTAAAGGGTTTCATTCAAATATTAATTTAAAGTATTGTGGTTCAAATCCACCTGGGAAAGCCACAGAAGAAAGGCTTTCTTAATAAGATGGTTGTTGTTGTTGTTATGTGCTGTCGAGTCATTTGCGACTCATAGCGACCCTATGTACAACAGCCCTAAATCGTGCTCTATCCTGTGCCAATCTCATTGCCTCTGACAAACCCATCCCGATTACCCCAGTGACTGAATCAATCCACCTGATAGAGGGTCTTCCCCTCCTGTGCTGTCCCTCCATTCTGCCCAGCATGATGTCCCTCTCCAAAGACCTGTCTCTCCTTACAACATGTCCAAAGTATGTCAGACGAAGCCCCAGAATCCTTGCGTCCAAG
>NW_006399791.1:2052583-2053950 GCF_000299155.1 Elephantulus edwardii
ATATTGAAGGCTGCAGTCCTTGACCCTCTAGCCAAGATAATTATCCGTTTTTATAATTCATTCTGCTAAGATTAGTAGCAGACCAGTTATAAGATGTGGCCAATCAATGTTGTCCCAAATGCTTGACTTGCTGTCTAAGTCCATGATTTCTGACATCAACAGCTCCTCCTTTGTTCAGTTCCCTAGCTCCTCCATGTCCCTTGGATTTGGTGGTCCACTGGAAGATCTCTCAGAGACTCATAGCCATCAGGGGAATGACTCACATGACCGCAGATATGCAGAAGCTGATGAGTAATGGGCCAGGATCCTGTGGACTGTCAGTTGTGGCGCAACTGCAATGCTGTGTCCTAGGAAAGTGAGCATCTCAACAGAGAGAGCTAGCACTGAGGTCCTGTGAGCTTACATAAGCCTCTTTTAGGGTGGATCTTGCATCCCATCCTAATTCTCTCTCCTTAATACAGTAAATGCTTCACTACTAAAAAAAAAAAAGTTAATGATTGGCTAGAAAAGACATTTTGAATGGTAAGCCTTAGACACCCAGACAATCCTATGGGATAATTCTACTATATAACACATGGAAGTTTCATGAATTAGAATAAAATTAATGTCAATACAGGTTTTTGAAGGGTGTGTTTGTGCATGTGCATGTATTTGTGTAGTGCCTGGAGTAAATTCAACTTACTTATTTGTATACTTAAAAAACCTTAGACACCCAGACAATTTTATGGGATAGGTCTACTTTGTAACATGGAGTTTTGATTAATTAGAATCAACTTACTGTCAATATGGTTGTGTGTGTGTGTGTGTCTCTCTCTCCCCTCTCCCCTTAGTCTCTCTCTCTCCCTCCCCACCCCGTGTGTGTGTGTGTGTGTGTGTGTTTAGTACCTGGCATAAACTCAACTTACTTGCATATATACTTTGTTTACATCTATGTCAAGAACATCTTGGTAAAATTTTGTTGTCAAACCATATCATCTGGATTTGGTCTAACATTCATCATGAAAAAAGGTAGGATAAGAGCTTGGAAGAAATAGAGAATGGTAATACTGTACTTTGTGTTTTCAATTAAAAAAAAAATCTGGGGCCATTTCCTAATCAACATGGGGAAAAGACACCACGTCTGTCTTCTATGAAAGCTGTATGGAGTCCGCAACAAGCTCAGGGGGAATAATAGGTGCATAGAGCAGCAACAGAGAATAGTCAGTAAGACCTCTGTTTCCAATGTGTCCCCTTAAAATTTCTGCCATCTGCAGTTAACAAGTTGTTATTGTTGTTGTTAGGTGCTATCGAGTTGAGTGTGACTCATAGCGGCCCTACAAACAAGGGATCTGAACCCTGTTCTATCCTGTAAGGAATAGCCCCTCCTA
>NW_006399791.1:2054385-2066003 GCF_000299155.1 Elephantulus edwardii
TGGCCTGTATCAGGCGCACCTTAGTCTCCAGAGAGACACCGTTGCTCTTGAGTACTTTAGAGAGGTCCCTAACAGCAGGCTTTCCCATCGCAATACATTTTTTTTATTTCCTGGCTTCTGGTGCCAAGAGTGTTGACTGTGGAGCCAAGCAAACTGAAGCTGTGAACAATCTCAATATCTTCACCATCCATCCTGATACTACCGATTGGTCCAGTGGTGAGAATCTTTGTCTTCTTGACATTGAGCCTCAGTCCATACTGAAGGCTACAGTCCTTGACCCTCTGCAGTAATTCCCCAAAATTCTCCAATGTCTGTTTCTATCATTAAAAGCATCTTCATGTCATAGCATACTTTACTAATGCAATATTCAATAGTGCACTTTGTTGAGTAGTGCCTGGAATCTAAAAGAGTTTGCAGGCAGCCATCTTAGGCACAACTATTTGTCTCTCCCTGTTTGAAGCAAAGACGATTGAGGAAAATCTGGGCCATGAGAACGTCAATCTTCATGACCCTGATACCAGAAAAACTAGGTAGTGTCTGTCTACCACTGCTAACAGCTCCAAAAAGAACAACAATAGAAGGCCTCAAACAGAGTGGAAATAATGTGGAACTAAATTTAAAATAAAATAAAAGAAATGCAGTTATACTAGTCTAATAAAATCGTTGGAACCCCAGAGACTATAACACTTACCCATTCTTCCAGCTCCAAACTAAAATTTTCCCCATGACTCAATTACTAATTATCCTTCATTATAAACAATAGACAGACTTGTAAGATGATCAATAACATTAGAGAAGAATATTCTTCTCTACAAAGTCAATGATCATAAAAGATCAATTCAGTGGGCATCATTTGCCCAGAGATAAAGTTCAGAAAACAGGTTTAGAAAAGGATGAATGAAAATGGGAAATACAGAGAGGAAGTAAGAAGAATACCGTCACCATGTGGGCACTTGATCAATATTATGAAACATAACGAGTATGAACTGTTAAGTGGAAAACCAATTTGTTCTGTAAGCTTTCACCTGAATCAAAATAAAGGTATTTGGGTTTGTTGTTGTTTTGTTTTGTGTCTAAAAGTCTACATGCCAACCTAGGTATTTCAGAGTAATGGGCTTTCCTAGATGAGTCTCAGGGGTATAGTGTTTAAACTGATCAACTGTCAATCAGAAGGTAGAGGATTCTGACACACACGCTACTTTTTGGGAGTAAAATAAGGCAGTCTGATTCATAAAAATTATGGCCTTGAAAACTCTACGGAGCAGTTAGCTCTACTGTGTCCTGTAGGGTCATTATGCATCACAATTGACTTGATGTCAGCAAATTTGGTTCAGAATGTGAGTGTCCCTCAATCTTTAACACTTTTCTTTAGAATGAAGAGTATCCAGAGATGAGTACTCTCTACAAAGTGGCCAAAGACTTAGGTAAAGTTTTGCTTCTTCTGCTACTGTTCAACAGCAGAGAGCAGCATTGCCAGACTTGTTTAATTCTTATGAAACCAGCTTCTGTGTTTGAGATGGAGAAACGTAGCTTCTGACAGACTGATTGTTCTTCAGGGTGTGAGAGCCCTCAGCTCTAGGAGAGCATCTTCTGGAGGATGCTGACATTGGAATGTTCTTTCTTCTCCAGGCGCAGATGGCATCACTTTCCCTTCTGAATCCATATTCCTGTGATCTGAAGATCTTGTGAAAGAAGTGTTTGAAGAAGCTGAAGCAGAAGAGAAGGCAGGCGTAGGAAAAAAGCAAACCCAGATCAAGTGCTCTACCTTGTATCTGAAACTCATAGGCTTTCTACTTACAAAATGTTGGTCACAGAAAAGAAGCTCAACTTTCAGAGTAGTAATCGAACATCCTTCTCAGAAGAATTAAACTGACTCTAAGAGATTGACATTAAACAAACTCTGGCTCCAAAGCAATTAAGTTTGTTTAGCCTTCAACTCAATTGTTGTTATTATGTATTAGAGACCCAGGGTAGAGTAATAATGAGACAGACAACCAAGAATGAAATCAGAGAGAGTAAAGACAGGGGGCCAGCAGTCCTGATGACTGAAGCACCCAAGCCATGTCTCTCGGTGGGTGTATTTGTTGAGAATCATCAGGAAGGTAAACAAAGGATAATCACAAGGGAATAGAAAACAAAAACAAAAGGATCATGGGGAAGTCTTTTGCAGATAAGGCAGAGTTCTCTATTTTTTACCTTATGCTAATCTCAGGAGGGAGGGATTCACTAAATACAAACTAAGAACTATGTTGACTCTTAAAGAATGCCTTAGTGCCTCAGGCTGAACTCCAACTTGTATTACACCTCCCTTAAATCCTGATATAGCATTTGGTTTATTATTAATATTAAATTTGATATTCAGCTTCCCACAGTTACGTACACTCAGGTAGGAACCAACACATAGCTGACCCTCCAGTGAATTTTCAGAAGCAGTAAATCACATAACAGGAGATTGATTGCCTTTCTTCTATTGAGCAGCTGGTAGTTTCAAATTCCTTACCAATAGCACTACCTATTACTGGAAACCAAATTTCATTATCAATATAAACAGAGAAAACTCCAGGTGTCCATGAAGGTTTTATGTTCCTGAAATCTTATCCACCCCAGAATAGAACAATGCTTTACTGAGTGACTAAAGCATTGGCTTTGTTGTGGATTAATTTGTGAACACTATTCCATTCCACCTCTGTGGCTCTTTTCATGGGAAATGTCATCATTTTAAAGGTCCTTTAAAAGCGATATATGATTGGATATTATTGTCGTGACAGGAGTCCAGAATGAAGGCTGCATAGTGGAGTATACTCGAGGAGGAAGGGATTGTATACCAATGAAATAATTTTTCTTTTTTTTTTTTTCAAAGAGAAGAGAGACTAGGGTGGAGGAGTGGGCAGGGAGAAACGTGCAACAATGAATGAATGGAAATCCAAAGTCTCTGTAAATGTTCATTAAAATTAATAATAATTTTTTTTTAAAAAAAAAGGTCCTTGAATAGCACAAGCAGTACAAGGAGAAGGACATCATGCTTGGAAGGGTGGACGGACAGCACAGGAGAGGAAGACCTAGGATGAGATGGATTAACACAGTGACTGGAAAAATGGAATGAGGTCTGTCAGAGATGATGACATTGGTTTAGGATAGGGCAGGCTTCAGAGCTAATGCACATAGGGTGTCTATGAGTTGCAGATGACTTGATGACATATAACCACAACAACAACCTAAAGACTGGGGGTTTGAATCTACCCAGTGGTTCTGTGGGAGAAAGCTCTGGAGTGCTGCCTTAGTAATAAATATCATAGCCAAGGAATGCTGTGGAGTAGTTCTACCTTGTAACAAACATGATGGAGACAAGTTAGAATTAATTTGAAGGCAATGGATATGACTTGAGTTCCATTATAATTTAAAATTCCAGTTTTGTAGATCTGAAAGGCAGTAAATGTATTACTATATATCTAACATAGCAAGGAGAAAAGGGCTTTTTTTATTTGTTTGCTTACTGTGGAAGGTAGAGTTCTGCCCATTCTTCTCCCATGGAACAGCTGGTGGCCTTGAACTGTGTTCCTTCAAGATTACAGCACAGTTTCTTTCCACTAGGCCACTAAGTAGGTAGAGCTCTGAGATTGTCTCCAAGTTTCCCACTATTCAGATATACATTCTATGTAAGTTTCTTGCTTTGAATGGGGGACAGTGTGAATATGATAGGGTGGTTAAAAATGTGCCTTTATGTATCTTTTATGCCTTTTTTGTTTGGATAAACAGTTTAGAAATTTTGTAAACAAAGCCTTGGGGAGTTACTTTTCCCTAGTTTATTATCCTACAAGATTGGTTAATTTCTGTCCAAGTTGATTGACATTTCTTCAAAGAGCTATGAGCAACTTGACCTTTTGTCTGGTCCTGGTGTGATTGGCATTGATCTTGAAGGAACTGGTCAACAGTGACAGTGACTATAAGCTACACAAATGAAGTAACTCTAGTCTACTATACAAATGAAGTGTTTGTGCTCTAGCAAGCAGGGGTTGGTCAGTTTGTTCACAAACTCCAATTGGGAGGTGCCATGCCTTGGAATTGACTATTGTAAACTATTGTCCATAAAAGCATCATGTCTTACAGAGTTTTTTTAAGACAAAAAGAAGCAGAGAAGCAGATGGAAGAGAGATGGGGTGGGAAAGCAGGGGAGGACGGGGAGAGAGAGAGAGAGAATGAGCGCAAGGAACCTCCTTAAAGTTCTATAATATGGTTAAGAACTGTAACCCTAGAGTCAGTGAGAAGCCAAAAATGAGCTTAGTAGGTATAGCCTGTTCTCAGGAGGCCAAGATGAATATCATTCTTATTACCAGGTTATGTTATCTGGCAAAAGTGAGGAGGTGTAACCAAAGCTTTGAAGCACTTCCTGAAGAAGGTCAAAGAGTAAGGCTTTCAATACAGGTTATATGTCTACACACACACACGCACACACACAAATTAAAAAAAACACCAACATTCCTTACTATTAGAACAATAGGCAACTTCATGATAGAGAAAAGTATAAAATAGTCAAGGATTTCGTTTTACATGGATCCACAATCAACACTCATAGCACCAGGAGTCAAGAACTCAAAAGTGTTGCATTGGTAAAATCTGTTATCAAACACCTTTTTAAAGAGGAAGGATGTCTGTTTAGAGACTAAGGTGTGTCTGATCCAAGCCATGGTATTTCATGTGTATGTTAAACTTAGATAATGAATGAAGAAGAAACAATGCCTTAAAAAAAAAAGAAAGAGAGAAACAATGCCTGTGCACTATGGTGTTGGAGAAAAGTTTTGAATATTCCATGGACTGCCCAAAAAATCCCAAACAATTTTGTTTTGGAGGAAGTACAACCAAGCCGCTACTTAGAGGCTACTTAGAAACTTCATCTCACATATTTTGGGCATGTTGTCAGAAGAGGCCAGTCCCTGGAAAAAGATGCCGTGCTGAGAAAGGTGGAGAGTCAGAAAAAGAGAGGAAGACCCTCATTGAAACAGAGTGACCCACTGACTTTAACAATGGCCTTGAACATGATAGACATCATAAGAATGGAGCAATATAAGACAAGGATTCTATCAGTTATTCATAGGATCACTGTGAGTCATAGGTGACTCAAAAGCCCCTGAAAGTTATCAATCAATTCTGCCTGAAGCTAACAAAAATGGAAGTTAACTTGCCTGGGCCTGATCAAATGGGCCCCTAAAAGAAACAGGAGACTCAAAGAAGGAGAGATTCTGCTGTTGGCCTTGAAAAAGTAAATTGCATATTGTAAGAAGGGCCCATGCAAGAGAACAGGCCTCACCTTGGATCTGAGTACCTCAGTAGTGAATACTGAGAAGAAGATTCCAAACCTCAGATAAGATTACAGGCTGAGATGAAGCCATAATCAGACTCAGATGAGGCAATCCTGCCCAACCATACCGGACTGGACTCACAGAAATGGTGGGACAGTACATTTGTGTTAGACTAGGCCTCTAAGTGTATTGTAACCAGTTATTCAACTTAGAAAAGTAATATGCTTGGACAGAAATATTGAACCCTGTTAAAGCTCGAACTAGAAAGTGTCTTTGTTCCATACCTTTACAAGTGCTGCCTTTAAAGACTTCAGTGACCCTTGAGGAGTCCTTTAGGAGACCCTGGGACAAGTCACTGCCCTCAGTGAGACACCTGTAGTCAGACCTTAGCCAGGGATTATGATTTGATCTGTAAAAATGAAAGGAAAATTCACTTACTGAAGATCCATAGGACCCACACATTTAGAAAATGGGATTTGCTTGCGCCCACATAACACTTTTAAAAAACAATAGCATTTGTTGTAAGAATTCAAAGATTTAAAAAAAAATGCGTGGGGGGAGGTGCGGATTTCTGGCTTTTCTTGAAAAACTGGAATCTACGACAGCAGCACCTCTTTCACACAGGACAAATATCAGTGTAACGTTGCTCTGAATTATCTTTGACTTATACTGTTTCATTCATTAGCCTGAAATGCCAGGTCTCTGGAGAGCTGTGGTTTGAAATATGGTTGGGAATATATCCCATCTGTCCAGGCGAGCAACTGGCAGTTCAACAGTGAGCAAGAAGCAAGAGGACCTAACACATGAGCAGGGACTGTTCACATTTCCTCTAGTAATGACTTGGTTCATGGCCCTCGCCCTGATTTCTTCTGCTCTGGCCAGGGGACAGCAAGAGAGAAAGAGGAAGAGAAGAAGGAGTGTTGCTGGTCTGCCAGGCGACTCGTGCTTCCATGGAAGGTATGAAGGTACATTAACCATGAGGGCCTGGAGCTGGGTTTGGCTAGGGACAGAACAAAAAACAATCCTTCGTTGCCTCTCTGCCTGAGGTTCTCAGTTTGGCAGTAATCAGGGCTAGAAAGAGCAAGCTGTGACCCCCCACACCTGCTCCATTCATCTTCAGCCAACTGGCCTCTTAGCAATGACTCCAAGGTCCAACTGAGCCGGACTGCGGCTGGGGATGGGAAGGCAGCACTGTGAGGAGGCTGTCATTGGCGTGGTGTAGGCAGCATCTTCTGCACCAGGCAGGAGACAGGCTGCCTTTCGCAGCTGAACATCCCTGAGCCCACGCAGCCTCCTGTGTTCACTCTGGGAGAGGAGGCTGGCTAGCATTAGGGAGCTCTGATAAAGCAGCAGCCCTTGTGCTTGGCTCCTGCAGGCTCACATGCTCTAAATGGCCTTTGTCTCAGTCCTCACAGCCCGCCCAGTGCTGAGAGAGAGAGAAAGAGAAGTGGGCATCCCACCAGCTGCTGGGACCATGCAAGCGAAGGCAGAAGCAGAGGCTCCTGTTGGTGGAGGCAGCAGACACCTTGGTGGCTTGGTTTCCCAGGAGGGCGAGGTAAGGAGGGGGCGATTTCCTGTGACTGCTCAGCTGATGTGAGGCATGTGCCTGGCACAGGGCCTGGAAGCCACATTGCCTGTTGTCCTGGAAGCCCATCCCAAAGCTCAGAAGAGCTGGAGGTACCAGGCTACCCAAGCCTGATTCCTAACCCACCCTGTGTCTGTGCACCCTGCCAGCAGCAAATATGTGCCCTTACTTTTCCCCATTCAATTGGGGGCAGTGGGTATAAAGGAGGCACAAGGGTGAGTGTGGGAGCTTTTCCTCTGTGCCAGGCAAAGATATCCATCCCCAAAATCGCACCTTCCCTCAGAGCTCCAGAGTGTGATCAGAGTTAATGAGGGCCTTCTGTTCATTCCTTGTGGCTGCTCCTGCAAGCATGGCCCAGCGACCCTGGTCTGGGTCTATCCGTAGGGCAATGTTGTCCTATAGTCACTTTGGCTCAGAGCCCAGATCCTCATCCGTCAAGTAAAGGGGTGTCTTGGGCCACCTTGTCTCCCCCAGATCACCAGCACTGGTCATGCATCGCAGCCTTCTGTCCCACCCAGGCTCCCAGCCAGTGTAGTCTAGCACTTTTCCTAGATCTCATTAGTTAGTGTGGGCGGGCACAGAACCAAGCCATTGTCCTAACCCGAAGATAGTGCCCACATGGACAGTCTTGCCTGGACACCAACAGGGAAGGACCTTCCGCTGGGTAAGGCAATGTGTCTGAAAGAAGCGTTTCAACTGAAAAGCACGATATGAATGCCAGACGTGGTGATTAATAACCCGGCTGCTGCAGAGCTCACACCGAAACGTGAATTATGCATTCTCCGGCTCGTTTGGGGGCTTACGATCATATGCACTTTGTACTCATTTGCATCCAGCTTTTATAGTCTCATTTCTGCTTGAGACCAGCTCATTAGAAAGCAGCGACATTTGCCTCACAACAGCAGAGGGAGGGGCCACACGCAAGAAAGCGTGTGCACAGCTTAGCTGCTTCATTCTGGTGCCCCTCCTGGACTGGCTCAGGCAGATGTGGGCCCACTGAGCTGGGAGAAAAGTCCATTTTCACTCACTTCTTCACTGCGAATGCGGCAGATCCCTAAGCTGGGGCTTAACTTTTCAATATGCACAGAGAAAAGTAATAAAAAGGGTCGCACCTTTCACATGTTCCCCCCAGATTCTTAGAGTTGCTTGCATGTCCTCCACCTGGGCTAGCTCTCTCCCTCACCTCTCCATGTGAGTGGGTCCCTTTGTAGGGGCCAGTGAGCCATAACCCACTTGGCACCATTCGAGACTCTGTTATAACCAGACAGACCCACAGGCCATGTTAACCAATGATTGGGAGCCTTAACCATTAATGAGGGGAAATTCATAGATAAAATCACTTTCATAACTTTCCCAAGATGGGAATTCCCATCCTGGAACATGTATATGTACACAGCTCCTTATGGAAGCTGCGGTTCACTTCTTAAAAAGGTTTCTTTTTCTTTCACCTCTTTCTTCAAAAGCACAGAGAATGCCAGGAAGAAAAAAAAAAGTCCCCTATGAATGGCACACAGGGGATTCTAGTCCTGGGATCACACTTTCATTCTTTAACTCATTCGCTAAACACCCTGGTCAATTTGAGTAGATTTTGGATAAGGACTGATGTGAGGGATTCTTTGTGTAAGAGACAAAACAAAGCAAAACACCACCACCACCACCACCACCACAGGAAACCAACTCCTCCGAACTCAATTGCTTTTGTGTGACAACACAATGAAAAGGCATCTTCCAAAGAGAGAAATCCATGGGAGATGAATAGTGGCAGGTCCTCAAAAGCATACAGGCCACCTGCATGACTCAAGGTGTGCCACAGTTAATTTGTTTGGAAAGACTGGGGTATTTTCTAGTATTGAACAATAGATTGACCCCACCCCAGATTTTAAAAGTCAGGTTCAAATAATTTTTTTAAAAAATTATTATCATTAAAATCTACAAACAGAGAACCTGGAGAGGAATACAAATTCCTTCCTGGAAAACACGTATCCCTTCCCACCCTCCCTCCACCCAGATAAATAACAAGAGCGCACAGCAATTCACCAACCGCAGCTCCAGGCATGAAGCACATCTGTTACCGAGACACTGCAGAGACAGTGGAAAGCGAGTTGGCAGCCTGCCAGCCCTCAGACTCCAGATTTTTGCTGACAAGGCTGTCAATAAATGGGCAGATGGCATCAACTCTGCTGGCAGGAGAGTTCAGTTAACCCAGCTTGGGACATGGACACAAATTCATGGTGAGCCAGGCTAAGTCCTCTGTTGAACCTTTAAAGCCATCCCTCAGTGGAGTGGGAAGAGCCTGACCAGGGAGTCCTCAGGCACTGGCCTCATTTAATTAGATTAACTAAGCCTCCCAAACTGACAGGCAGAGGAAGTTCAGCCCTGGTGACTATGAAGGGCTTTGGCATCTGTATTGATGGGGTTCCCACATTGCATTTCACTCCACGTTGAAGATTCATGCCTTGCATTTTATGCCATTTAAACACATGGATCAAGTCCTCAGTAGCTGTGCATGCCCCTGTGAAGAGAACTTGACCTGGAATAAACACTCAGTAGAAAGCGTCTACACATGTTCCCTAAGCACACACACTTGCTATATTGTCCTATAAGAACAGTATGCAGATTCTTGGGGGGAAAAAATGCCAGCAGCTTTTAGATGAAAAGGCAAAGTGGAGGCTCCACCATCTTAAGAAGCCCATGAACTGCACAGCTGATCCTGAGATGTGTCCTCTGATAGTGCCTTGGGGACAACAGTGTTTCCTTTCCCTCAGAGCTCTGTGAAGGCCAGTTGGAAAGGACGCTGTGGTCACTGCGGTGTGATCTAAAGAGACCATTGGGGCTGGACTGTTCTGCTGTGTGGTCATTATAAGCAAGTCATTTAAACATCCCAGGCCATTGTCCCGTCAGTAAACTGGGGACAATGACAAGCTTCTTGGCTGTGGGAAGTAATAAATGAGTTCATTCTGCACATCTGCCTAGATCTTAGAGTTGGCAAAGTGCTTTTGTATACTTAAGCCAGTGGTTCTTAACTAAGGGATGATTCTGCTTACCACAGGAGGTGTGGAGTGGGGATACTTGGCAAGGCAGGACAATCTACTGGCACCCCAAGAGCTGAGAGCAGGGATGGTACTAATACACAGGACAGCCTGTACAACAGAGTCTTACTCAGACACACATGTCAGTAGGGCAAGGCTGAGAAACCCAGTGTAAGTGAAGGCTCTTCTCCCACCTGTTGTTGTTGCTGTTGTAAGATATCATGGTGTTAGAACTCACCCATAGATGACCCTGCAGGGGGTTTTCAGAAGCAGAAAATCACACAGGAGGAGATTCGAAGCGAGTGCCTTTGACAGGACAGTTCCTTACCACTGAGCCACCAGAGATGGTCTTGTAAAGCACTAAGAGAGAAAGCAAGCAATTTCACTCAATTGATTTCTGTTTTATTAAGGTGGAGTGTCAGAGAAAGAGAGGAAGATCCTCAACAAGACAGAATGACACAGTGACTTTAACAATGAGCTTGAGCATATCAGAGATTGTAAGGGTGGCACAGGATAAGTTAAGGTTCAGATTTGTCGTTTGTAGAGACACTATAGGTTGAAGTCGACTCGATGGTAACCAAAACCAAATCATGACAACCAAGTGATGTTGTTACTGTATGCTATTGAGATGGAGTAAACCCATATCTGACCCTTCAGCGGGTTTTCAGAAGCAGTAGATATCACAGGAGATTTCCCATCTTTCTCCGACAAGTCTACCAAGCAAGTGACGTCGCTGTTGTTAGGCATCATCAAGTCGAGTACAACTCATAGCAACCTCATGAGCCACAGATCTGAACCGTGTCCTATCCTGTACCATCCTCACAATCTCTGACAAACTGCCCATTGTTGCAGTCACTGTGTCAATTCATCATATTGAGGGTCTTTCTCTATTTGGGGGACCCTCTATATTTCCAAGCATGATTTCCCTCTCCAAGGAATATATACTACCTAAAAAAGACCCAAGTATGTGAGAAGTTTTATCATTTTCATCTCCAAGTAGCACTCTGGTTGCTCCTCCTCCACGATGTCTCTTTTTGGTTGGTTTTTTTTTTTTTTTGACAGTCCATGACTGTTATGACTCTTCTCCAATACCACAGCTCAAAGGCATTAATTCTTCTTCTGTCAACTTATTTATTGTCTAGCTCTCAGCAGCATAACAAATGATTGAAAAGACCATAGCCTGAATGAGATGCACCTTAGTTCTCAAACCAACATCATTGCTCCTCAATAATTTGGAGAGGTCCTTGACTAGAGATTTTCCTGATCTCCTGACTACTAGTACCAAGTGTGTTGACTGTGGATCTAAGATTAAGTTATTCATAGATTCAACCTTTTCTCCATCTGTCATGATGTCTATTGGTCCAGTAATGAGAATTTTCATTTTCCGGTCATTGAGATGCAATCCATATTGAAGGCTGTGTTCTTTGATCTACTGTAGCAAGTGCTTCAAGTCTTCCTCACTTTGATCAAATAAAGTTGTATCATCAGTATATCAGAAGTTATTGTTGAGTAACTATGACCTTGATGCCACATTCTTCTTCAAAGAGTCACTGATTGAATAAGTATGGAGAAAGGATAGAACCTTGACATACATCCTTCTTAATTTTAAACCACATAGTGTTCCCTTGCTCTGTTCACACAACAGCCTCTTAGTCTAGGCTTAGGTTTCACATGAGGCACAATTAAATGTTATGTAATAGGAGCGGC
>NW_006399791.1:2067364-2071558 GCF_000299155.1 Elephantulus edwardii
ACGGCACATAACAACAACAACAATAGGAGCGGCATCCACTTCCTAAACAACATGCCTCCAGAAACTCTATGAATTTTGATAAATATCAATAGTTGGCAGAGGGACTTCAGGCCTTTTGTTCATAGGATTGCTCTGAGTTGTGCTCAACTCAAAGGCAATCAACAACAATACCTATTCTTCTCAATGTGAGCCATAATTTGTTATGACCACACAATCAAATGCCTTTGCATAGTCAATAAAGCACAAATAGACATTCTTCTGTTATTTTTTGCATTCAGCCAGGATCCATTTTACATCAGCAATGATACCCTGGTGCCACAGCCTCTTCAAGATGCCGCTTGAACTGTTCTCAGCTCTCTCCAAACTCTTCTAGCCATTTTAAAATGATCTTCATCAGTATTTTGCTTGCATATGATAGTAGTGATACTGTTCAATAACTTCCAATTTTTAACAGATCACCTTTTATGGGGATTGGGAACAAATAGGGATCTCTTCCATTCACTCAATCAGGCAGCTGTCCTCCAAATTTCTTGGCATACACTAGTGAGTACATCCAGAGCTGCATCTGTTAATTGAAACATATCAACTGATATACCATCGATTGCTGGGGCCTGACTTTTTGACAATGCCTTCAAAGTAGCTTAAACTTCTTCCTTCAGTACCATCAGCTATTGCTTATATAGTATTTCCTGAAATATTTTAGTGCCAGCCAATTCTTATTGGTACAGCGATTCTCTGTATCTCATCCGTCTTCTTTTGCTGCTTTCTGGGTCATTCAAGATTTTGCCCATAGCATCTCTAAGTATTTCAACATGAGCTTTGAATTTGTTTTTTAGTTCTTTCTGCTTCAGAATTGCTAAGCAAGTTCTTTCACTTTTATTTTCCAATTCCAGCTCACAGTTTATGCCGTTATTATAGTTTGTCTTCTTGAGCTGCCCTCAGAAATCTTCTGTTTAGCTCTTTTACTTCAGCAGCTCTTCTCTTCATTTTAACTTCTTAACATTTTAGTGCAATTTTCAGGGTTTCTTCTACCAGCCATTTTGGTGTTTTTTTTTTTGTTGTTGTTGTTGTTTGTTTGGGTTTGTTTGTTTGTTTTGTTTTTCTCTTTCTCCTCTATTTTGAAATGACCTTCTGCTTAGTATCATCCCACAACTCATTTGGTCTTTGACCATTGATGTTCAATGCTTCAAATCTATTCTTAAGATAATTTTGAAATCCAAGTGGGAGGGACTCAAGATCATATTTTGGTTCTTGTGGACTTGTTTTCATTTTCTTCAGCCTCAATTTGTTCTTGCATATGAGTCACAATCGGTGTCTGGCTTTGCTTTGACTTCTGATATTGAACATCTCCAGTGATCCGCCGCCCCTCCCCCCCCCAGTTTTAGACTATCTGATTAACAGCTAAAGTCAAAGAAGAGGAAATAGAAGATTTTCATCCAAGTTTTTAGTCCAAAGCTGACCAAATATGAAATCAAGATGTGTTAATGGTAACTGGTGACTGGAATGCAAAAGTTGGGAACAATTAAGAAGGAAGGAAAGGTGGTGGGTATGGATTTGGTGACAGAAATGAGGTTGGAAACAGAATAATCAAATTTTGTGTGTTCGATGATTTATTTACCACAAATACCTTTAGAAAAAAACACAGATAGACCTCTTTATACATAGACCTCAGCAGATAGACTGCATAGAAATCAGATTGACTACATAAAGTGACAGTTGCCATTTTTTTATTACCTTTGCTTTCAACTTTTAAAAAATATTAGTTTGTTTACAAAAATTGAATATATTGATTTTAAGAACAGACTCTTCCAATTTTCCTCACACCCTCACCCATCAAATTGTACAAGGCCAAGAATAACCCCCCACCCCAGACCTCATCCCTCTGCTTCCAACCACCAACCACCTTGGATCTTTACCCTCATTCTACAAGAATGGTTTTATACAATATTTGTCCTTGTGGAACAGTTGCCATTTTTCATCTTTCTCTGCACTAGTGATTTCCCCATTTCTCCCCAGCTATTCTTGCAAATCAGATACTGAATCATTGCACCCACAAATGGGTTTTTAGTTTAGTTCTTCATTATCAAATGAGAATATGTCCTCTGCCCAATAACTAAGCATGTTTAAAAAATTGAAAAGAGACGTAATCACACAATTGCCATCTGTGGTGTAAATAGAATATAAGTGTTGTAAGAGGGAATTCGAGTGAGTTCAGAGTTTATAAAATTCAGAATGACCCATTTAGCTGCAGACATATCTTTTTCTCTGTTCATTGCTTTGCTTTGAGCAGATGTGGACACACAGGGGATGAGCGACGACCTAGTCCTGTATCTGGAGAAGTTATTTTAAGCTGTCAGGGAGTCAGTCCGCTCCATGGTGATACCGTGCTCAGAAGAACAGGATCCAGCTTTGTCCTGTACCATCTTCATGACAATGAAGACCCATCTTCCGGATGGGTCTCTTGTCCCTAGGGTTTTCACTGGTTTCTTTTTGGTAGTAGATTGCCATGCCTTTCTTCCTTGTCTGGATGTTCTGCTGAAAAGCATTCTGAATTGTAGCAACACATAAGCCTCTTCTGATAAAAGGGCAGGAGCTCTGGCTCACTTCCCAGTCCGTGTGCCTCATTTATAGCAGTCACCTGTCAGATGTCACCAGTGGAGGTTTGTAAGGCTTAACAGATTTTAGCAGGTTTTTCAGAATAACTGAGGATGTGAGAACTGGCAATCTACTTCTGTCTGCCAGTGGATTACAATGTTCCAGTCCACAGCCAATCCTGGGCATGGATGGTGCAGAATCCAAGAACGCTTTGCTCTCTTGTGCATATATATATGACTGCCGTGAAGGAGGCATCACGTCCACTGCCACTAACAACCACAAAGTCAGTATCTGTGGAGTACGTCCTCATGGCTACTGCACATTCCTGTTTGTAACCCTGGAATTATTGTTATCCATATGTTATCATTCAAGAAACCTGAACCTAAAAGAACTTGTCTCTCTCAAGATAAATTAGCCAGGATATGGTGGGCCTAGTTTTCAAACTCACATTTTCTAACAAAATCTTTGCCTTTCCCCAAACAACTTCAAAATATTTTTAGAAATTGATGCCTTATGGCTATCCCTAACTCTCTTACAAGTTTCAAACTCTCTTAACTCATTCACTTGACCATAGCCTTTAAATTCTCAGCCAGCCTGCGGTGTATCATCACTTTCCAAACTAACCCCTTCACTAGTTGTTGTTGTTATGTGCCATCAAGTCGTCTGCATACATAGTGACCCTGTGTATAACACCTCTGAACCTTGTTCCATCCTGAGCCAACTTTATTGTCTCTGACACACCTACTCCCATTACCTCAGTCACTGAATCAATCCATATCATTGAGGATCTTCCTCTCTTGCTCTGTCCCTCCACCCTCGCAAGCATAATGTTTCTAAGGACTGGCCCCTCTTTGCAATATGCCCGAAGTATGTCTGATGGAGCTTCAGAATCCTTGCCTCCAAGGATCAGCCTGGTTTCACCCTCTCTAGTACGAACCTGTTTGTTTTCCCAGCAATCGGTGTATTTCTCTTCTCCAGCAGCACAGCTCAACGGCATCAGTTCTCCATCATCCCTAGTCATTGTCCATCTTTCTGATGCATAGCAAGCAATTGTGAAGACTATGACCTGGATCAGATACACCTTAGTCTCCATAAGTGCTATTTTTCAGAACTCACAAATGACCATTCGACTTCTTGTGTTAAAAAGCCTTTGGTGGCTCTCTATTCTGCAATAGATCCTAACTCTTTACTATCAAGGCCTTTAGCATTCACTTGCCTTTTCTACACTTTATATTAACTATGAAGTTACTTGGCTGCTGAGCTGAAGGTGGTTAAAACCTGCACAAAGGGACCGTGAAGGAAAGGCTGATAATCTACTTCCAAAATGTCACAAACATTGAATACTCTTCTGGGCACAGGTCTACCCTGACCCCCGTGGGTCAGAACTGACTCCTCAGCAGCCAGTTTGAAGTTTACCTCCCCTCTACTGCCCACCCTGTTCTTGGTCCCAAGACATTACTCTTATTATGGCAAAGATCCCTATTTTCTTTTTTTTTATTAAATTTTATTAGTTTTAATGAACATTTACAGAGATTTTGTGTTTTCATTCATTCATTGTTGCACTGTTTTCTCCACCCTCCTCCCCAGTTCGTTCTTCTT
>NW_006399791.1:2072206-2084699 GCF_000299155.1 Elephantulus edwardii
TTACAAACCCTCCCCCAGGTCTACTCCACCATGTAGCCATCGCTCTAGACTCCTGTCATGACAGAAATACCTAATTACATATCTCTTTTAAACAGTTTTCTCCCTTCTCTGTTTCAGAGCAGCATACATTATTGAACCCATCTTACTCAGTCTCTCCCCAACCCCAAGGACAGTTCCATTCTACAACAGTGCAATATTTGTCCCTTTGTGACTGGGACATTTCACTCAGCATAATGTTCTCCAGAGTCAACCATTTTCATATCCCTTCCTTATTTATCTCTGCTGTTCTTGAATCCCTTCCCAATTTCTTTGATTTCAGGACTACTCATCCTTAAAGGTGACTTCTCTGATGTTCCAGTCAGAATGAATGCTTTCCTGGGGCTTTTCACAAATATTGAAATGTTCGAACAACAACTAACTCATTGCTGTCAAGTAGAAACAGATGCAAAGCTGACCTTCCAGAGATAAGTACGAGTATAGTCATATGTGTTCTAAGCATGTGTGAACTGACTTGTCTAAGGAGAAATAGTAAAGTACAGAGTTGGGATTGAAACTCAAATATAATGTCTTCAAGTCAGAACCAACTCATAGCTGACACTTCAGCTGGTTTTCTGGGGCTGTAAATGGCACAGGAGATTACCCTGCCTCCTTACTCAGAGGAGCTGGTACCTTCAAGCTGCCTGCCTTTGGATTGACTGCTCAACTCACTAGGCCACCAGAACCAAGAACCTACGAAACTACATTAATTCATGAATTAATTACTATAACTAAATACATAGCCCTTTGTCCCCAAATCTGTGAATGCCTTGAAGGCAGAGCCTGGGTTTGATTCATCTGCACTTTCCTGATGCCTCTTGACACGTAAAACCCTCTGTCATTAATTTTTATTCCACCTGATAGCAGTGCTTTAGGACAGCGTAGAACTGCCCCATAGGGTTTGTGAGGTTGTAAATCCGAGCAGGAGCCAATTGCCTCATCTTTCTCCCTAGGAGCAGCTAGTGGATTCGAACTGCAGACCTTCCAGGTAGCAGCCCATTACTTAATGCATTATGCCACCAGAACTCCTTTCTAAGTACATTGTTGTTATGTGTTATGAGTTGAGTGTGGTTTGTAGTCACCCTATGTACCATGGCTCTGAACCTTGCCTAGCCTGAGCCAATCTCACTGTCTCTGACACACTGACCCTGATTATCCCAGTTATTGTGTCACATACTAAGTGCTTAATCAGTATTGACCTTCTACATGGTTTTATCAGTGAAATCCTATCACAAAGAAAAGCCTTGCTGGTTTTAGTAGGTAAATTCATTGCTATAGAGTTGACTACAACTCATAGTGACTCTGTAAAAAACCCCGAGGTTTGAGGTAAAAAAACTCCAAACTTATTATCAAAGAGTTTTCAATGGCTAACTTTTCAGAAGCATATAGCCAGGCCTTTCTTCCTGGGCACTTCTGAGTAGCTTTGAACCTCCAACCTTTGGGTTAGCAAGCAAGCTCCTTAACCACCATCTGCACCCACCAAGTACTCACTATAATAGATGTTGACAGTTGCCAGGGACCCCAGTCTGACCCATGATAACCCTAAGTGTTGTTGTTATATACCACCGAGATAGAACCAATGCATAGCTGGCCCTTCAGCAAGTTTTCAGAGGCAATAAATCGCATGGGAGAGGATTGCTTATCTTTCTCCCACAGAGCAGCTGATGGATTCAAACCATATGTCTCTGGGTTGGCAGCTCAGCTCCTTATCACTAGGCCAACAGAGACCCTAGGTGTCGAAGCTACCCTTTCTCACCTGACATTATGGATAAAAGCTGGCAGATGGAGGGTGTGCTGAGAGAAGGCTTACAGGATTTACTGTAATCAAGGTTTAGATGATCTACAAGCTTCCTCTCAGTAATCATGAGCTGTTGAAATATGCGAACAAAGGAAGTGCTTTTCTTCAATCACTCACAACATATTCCAGAATAATAAGGAACAAGTTTCCTTGATATCTCTTTAATTTCAACCAAGGGGAGCCTGAGGAAATAGGTAGCTGTCTCTGAGTCTCCTTGTGTGAAAAGAACAATGCTTGAAACACGCAAATGTCAGAAACTCCTAAGGCTCATGGGCCCCGTTTGATCTATGGAAAGGAAATATAAACAAGAATACGTTCTACTAACTCCACATCAAAGGGAATTTCAGTTCTTCCCTTTCAACAGTAATTAACATGGTCACTTCAAGATTTATTGTTTAGGTGGAGAGAGTCCAACTCTCTTAACTTGGGTGCGGGGAGAGAAAAAGGAAGATGAAGCCGCCGCAGAAGCAATTTGATCTTACAGCAAATTCTGGCAGAAATATTGAACTTCTCTCCCCACTTCCTTTCTCCATCTGGAATAAAAAAAATACCTTTCATCCCTCTGGTGTACATCTCTGAGCTGCCTGGGTGAGGGAAGTCTGCTGAGAAGTGGGTGTTGGTGCTGGTACTTGGACAAGGACGGCTACATGAGATGTGGAAGCATCCGATTCATCAACAGCGTCCTTCTGTTGCTTAGAATGAGCAATTACAGTCATCTAACTCTCCTTTAAAATCTTAGTCCTATCAAAAACTGTCACTGGAGAGAGTTGATCCCAATATACTGCAGGTGAAAATCAGAGAGAGCACAGACCTCACACAGGGAAGAAAGAGGACAGACTGGGACCAGGATGCTGAGAAGGAGCAGAATATCTGCCACCCACCCCACACCACCTTCCCCTTCCCACTGAGCATCCTTTGCTCACGAATCATGTCCAGTGCAGGTCAGGCTGGGCAAACGCCAAGGTCTGATAGCAGCCTCTGCTCCCTGAAAACCAGCAGGGAACCCTGTGTTACCAGTTCTCTGCAAAACCACAGGGATCATCCTCAGGGTACCTCATTATCTCCAGACAGTTTCCCATCTCTCTAATTCTAATCCCAGTTCTGTAATTCATTGGCTGTTTGACCTCAGACAAGTTGTTTATTTAACCTCTTTGTGCCTAGAACGACTATATTAACACCTACTTAATATTAATACCACAGGGTATTATCATGCCCCTGTGGTGAGGATTTAAAAAATTAATAGAAGGAAGTACCAGAAAATAATTATTGCTACAGACAATCAACATTCTTGGTACCAGCAGTCAGGAAATCAAGAGACGACTTGCATTGGGAAAGTCAGCTGTGAGGGACCTCTCCAGAGTACTGAAGAGCAATGACATCAGGCTGGAGACTAAGGTGTGCCTGATCCAGGCCATAGTATTTACAATTGCGTGATATGCATCAGAGAGCTGGACAATGACTAGGGATGACAGAAAGAGAATTAATGCCCTTGAGCTGTGATGCTGGAGAAGAGCATTGAATGTATATTCATGGACTGCTAGGAGAACACACATGTTTGTCCTAGAGAGGGCCAAACAGGGCTGTTCCCTAGACGCAAGTGTTCCAAAGCTTCATCTGACATACTTTGGGTGTGTTGCAAGGAGGGACCAGTCCTTGGAGAGGAATATCATGTTTGGGAGGGTGAAGAAACAGCACAAGAGAGAAAGACCCTCGATGAGATGGATCGATTCTGTGATTGGGGAAATGGAAGTAGGTGTGTCAGACACAGTGAAGTTGGCACAGGATAGAGTAGGGTTTAGGGCTCTTGTACATCGGGTTGCTATGAGCTGCAAGCGACTCAACAGCACATAACAACAACAACACATTGAGTGCAGTAAATTTGTTGTGTTCTTAGCTGCTTTCTACTCATCCACCCAAACTCGCATCAACCCCATGACCAGAGGTAAAATGACAAGGTCTCCTGGTATCCTCACAATGAATGTTTCAATCTCAAAACGCACTGCCCTTGAACGAGTTCACAGTCTCTGTAATCCTCCCTCAGGTTTCCAAGGCTGTATGTCAATAGCAAGAGAAGACAGCACATCTCTCTCCCATGGAGATGCTGCTGGTGGATTTGAACCTGGGGAAATGTGCAGTCTCTGGGTTATGATGGAAACTAGTTTCAGATCATGCCACCAGAACTTTGCTCCAAGCTCACAGTGGCACCATACGCAATAGAGAAAACTAGTTTCACTGTCACAGCCACTCATTGCAAGCCTTCCAAATCAAAGAGTTCATCAACATTCTTTTTTGATCCATAGAGTTTCTGTTAGCTCCTTTTCTGAAGATCACCAGGCCTTTCTCCCTTGTTTGTGTTAGCCAAGAAGCTCTGTTGACACCTATCCGCCATAAGAGACCCTTATAGTATTTAAAATACTGGTAGCATAGCGTCTAGTATTGGAGAAACACTTGAGCCAACTCAATACAACAGACTGACAGATGGAGAATGGGATATTCATTAGTGGTAATAAAAAAAACATTATTTTAATGTCTTTGGGGTGAAAACTAGCCTATTAAAAAAGTCATTACTCACTGTGTAAGCAAAACCTGATTTCAAATTCTGTAATTCAATCCTCAGAGGAGGGCTGCACACCCAGTAGCATCCAAGTCATTCTTCAAGAGTGTCACTGAGCCAGCGCTGCCCAGCTCCCATCACCTGTTCCTCATTCAGATTCGCATTCTCCTCTGCTATGTCTCTATAGTGCTTGACGGTTTCACTTGGCCATTTGGATCAGCTATTTGGATGGCATCCTTGATCGCTTTGTCACTGCCAACTTTACAATGCCAACTCTCTATTCCAGCCAGTTATTCAATCATCTGTTAGGCTTCCAGTCTTTGTCAGTGACACCTTTAAAGGATGGAAGGACAAAGCACCTGGAGAGAAAGGCTGGTGGTACCATGCTCAGTGTTTATGAGGAAAAATGTATTTGGGATGAGGTTTCTTGAAAACTAGTGGCCATCGATTCTGTGTTAGTATGTATGTGGCATAACTGAGTTAAACGTTAATGTGGTAAAGAAGTAAAGACATAGAAATTTATTCTCTGTGTGTGAGTCATTCCAGGTTGTGGGGACGTAGCATGGCACCACACAGACCAGACACTGATGTCATGTTGGAACTTGGTCTAAACCAAACTTTAGGTTTCATCAGAGTCTTTGACATTCAGACATGTCAGACACTGAGAGTTGGGAGTAACTTCTAGATGGGGAGCTGCAGTCTGCAGTGGCTTGCACTGCCAACCCACAGGCCATGTCTTTAGCAGTTTGAATTCACTCGGGATTTCGTGGGAGAATGATGAGCATTCTCCTTCCTTTACATTTTATAGTCTGGGAAACCCAGTATAGGACTCACTGTGAGTCTCAACTGACCTGATGGCCACGAGTTTGAGTTGTAAAAATGTGGTATTTAAAAAAAATAATTCAAAAATATAAGATAATACTCTTAGGTATAGGGAGCACTGGTGGCCTAGTGGCAACAAAAAGCTGTGCTGCAATCCTGAAGGCATGTGGTTTGAATCTACCAGGGGCTTTGCTGGGAGAAGGATGGGCAGTCTCCTCCCATGCAAATAACTGCCTCTGAAAACCCTCCAGAGGGTCAGCTCCAACTCAATGGTACACAATAACAACATAATTGATTGGGGTTTTTTTCTTTAGTTTGTTTCTTTAGTGTGGTTTGGAGGTTTGGTTTTGTTTTGCTAAAGAAATACCAAACAAGTTTACATGGTCACCAGTCACTGTCAGGCCAATTCCAGCACACAGTAACCCTGTATGTAAACAAAGTGGAACTACTCCATAGGGTGTTCAAAGCTGTGGCCTCTCAGAAAGAGATCAGGCTGTCTGTGTTTCAAGGCATCTCTAAGTGGGATTGAACCACCAACCTCTCAGCTAGTAGCCAAATGCTTAATCATTTGAGCCACTCCACATTTACACTTAACCTTGGGAGAAAGATTTTCTAAAAATTCGCTTATCAAAGGTAACTATGGATCATCTACTACACAAATAGAGAATTTGAAATATTAAAGTACACATATAAACAATTCCATCCCTTAAAATTTCACCCAGCTTAATTTTCCTGTGTTAACATCTAATCTTTGTCTGTACACAAATACAGAATGCATAGACAATGCATGTTTATGAAGGTATAAATGATGCATTTAATAGAGAACATTACATCATAAGAATTTTCTATTTTACTTTAAAAATTACTATTTTAATGTCCATCACTAGAGTGGTTATGTAATGTTTTACTTATTTTTTTCTAAGATTTAATTTTTTTTTCTAGTACAGTTATTTTTTATAGTCAACATTCAGTATCTCCAAGAAGTAAAAACAGAGCCCAAGGATATTCATATTTGTATGGCTTTTGCTGCAATTCTGAAAGCACACAATTCGAATCCACCAGCTGCTCTGCTGGAGAAGGATGGCCAATCCCCTCCCATGCAATTAACTGCCTCTGAAAACTTGCTGGATGGTCACCTATGGGTCCTTAGGACTCACTTGATAGTAAACAACAATAGCAACATGGCTTTTATATTGCTCGCCAATAAATTACCCACAGGTCTGCCCAGAATGACTCTGATACAAGCAATATCAATTTAATTGTTCTGTTTTATCACAATTACTTACTTTTTTTTACTTTTTCTTGTTTGCCATCAAGTCAGAACCGACCCATAGTTAACTTTACAGGGGTTTTCAGAGGCAGTTAAGTCACAGGAGAAGATTGCTCATCCTTCTTTTGCAGAGCATCTGATGGATTCGAACTGTATGCCTTTGGGATTGCAGTGTAGCTTCATACCACCAGGCCACCAGACACTTAGTAGTGTCATATTGTTTGCCAATGCTTTCACTTACATTGCTTTGATTCCTACTGAAGGAAAACATTTTTGTCTAAGTGAATTTTGCTGATCTACCAAAGAGTTCACAGAAGGGACAGAGCAAAGGGATTTATGTTCAAAGTCAGACTACTACAAGTAACCCACAATTTTACTGTTAAGTATAAATGTTCTATCAAAATCAGTCTTGCTCCCCCCATATGTTTTGAGGTTGTTCTGCTGTCTTTCTCCTATCCTATCCCCTCAGGCATCTTACAATTAGCTGGAATCTCCTTTATGTCTGTTCTTCTTTCCTGTATGGTCCAAAACAATCTGGCTCTATCCATGATTTGTACACCCAAACCCGTAAAGGCTCTACAACCCTAAGACCTACCAACAAGAGCCAGTAAACCAAAAAAGACAACTTCGGTCAAGATCCCAGCTTAAGTTCGGACCCTAGGTCATACTCTTTACAACTAGAAGCTATACATGGTACTTCTGTATAAAAGGGTTCTGCCTAAAGAAAGTTTTACCATCATTGCCTCTAAGGAACAGCCTGGTTGTACTTCCTCCAACTCAGACTTGTTCGTTCTTTTGGCAGTCCATGGAATATTCAGTATTCTTTGCCAACATTGCATTTCAAAGGCATCGATTCTTCTTTGGTCAGCCTTATTCTTTATTCATGGCAAACATTCTCTACTAATGTAGCTAAACCGTTCTTTAGTTTAAAGATAACTTCAGGGGATAGTTTCAGTTCAAAGTTTAAAATTTTTCTCAGGGCAATAGATTTTAGAGATTCATCTAGTCTCAGTAGGTCTAGTTAATCTGAATTGCATGAGAATTTGAAATTTTGTTCTATATATTTCCCTCTTTTGATCAGGATTTATTTATGGAGTCCTTGATCATAATAGCAGCTAACACTTTGATAACTGGATTTATGTGCAAGGCACAATTCTAGTTGTTTTACTTTTATTAACTCAGTTGATACTCACAAGAACCACGTAAGTTATATATAATAAACATCCTCATTTTGGAGTTAAGGAAACTGAGGCATCTGGGGCTAGAACCAACACCCACAGTAGTCTTGTTCTTCCTGGGTCAGTCCATTGAGAATTATGTTGTTATTGGTCCAGTTACTAATATTTTTATTTTCTTGATGGGAGAAAGCACATTATTTTCTTACAATCTCTACTGGAAACTCTAATTTTTATCTTCATCATTACATGTTTCTGGTCTTCTTCATTTTCACAAAGCAGGTTTGTGTCATATACATAGCACAGGTTGTTAATGAGTTTTCCTTCAAGCACTCACCCATGGCTAGAGAATCAGAATGATCTCATAGCTCACCCACTACCTAGCTGTAAATGACAAGGGGTGGGGGGAGTGGCGGGGAATTGGGAGAACCAAGAGCAGATAATTAATGCATCCAAACTGCCAGAGAGGCATGGTTTTTAGGAGTAACAACAAAGCTGCTACCATCAATGCCACTAGAGTTACCTCCATCAGTCTATTGTTGTTCTTGTTGTTTGGTACCATTGACTGGACTATGACCCATAGTGATCCTATCCTTCAATCTGCTGTTATTGTTGTGCTACCCTTAAATAATCCTCCAGCGGGTTTTTGGAGTTGCTTGGTATGAGATAACCCATCTTTTCTTCCTTGGAGCAATTGGTGGTTTTGAATGACATGTATTTGGGATTGCAACACATCTTCTTACCAGATGACCAGATCTCTTGTAGTTATGTGCCATCAAGTTTCCTGTGACTCATAGTAACCCTATCTACAACAGCTATGAACCCTGCCCTGTCCTGAGTCAGTTTCCCTAATTCCGACACATCAACCCCCACTGCCCTAGTTACTGTATTAATCCATCTCATCTGGGGTCTCCCTCTCTTGCGCTGTCCCCCCACCCTTCCAAGCATGATGTCCTTCTCCAGGGACCAATATCTCCTGGACACATGCCCAAAGTAAGTGAGGCAGAGCTTCAAAATCCTAGCCTCCAAGGAGAGACTTGGTTTCACCCTGTTCAAGACAGACCTATTTGTTTTCCTGGTGGTCCACGATATGTCCAAGACTCATCTCCACCAACACAACTCAAAGGCATCAATTCTTCTTCTGTCATCCTTAGTCATTAGTATTTTACAGTATATCTATATCTAAATGCCTTCTTTTTTTAAATAAAAACCCTTTTTATATTGATTGCGTACAAAATTCGTATATCTTGTTTTTCATACTTTCCTTCATTCATGTTGTGTTTCCTATAATCATTCCCATACATTGTGTTTTATAAAATTAATCCCCATTGAACTATGCCTACTATTACCCCATCTTTTCAGGTCCCTGCCGAATCCTCTCCATATCCTTTACTCCTTCCCTTCACCCACCAAATAGTGTGAGAGTGTGATTTCCTCCCTGCCTATCCTCATCACTCTGCATCCACCCTTTCCACCCTTGGATTCCTGTTTTACTAGATATCCTTCTATTTTTACAATAATGGTTTTATGCAGTATTTGCCCTTATGAGACTGAGTTAATTCACTTAGCATAATTCTCTCCAGTCTCTCCCAATGCCTTTTTATTATTTATTCTGATCATCTTCTCATTAGTTTTGCTTTTCAACTATATCTATTTTGTTATAGAATCCCTCTAGTTGTGTCATTCACATATCACAGGCTATCAAGTCTTCTTCCAATCTTAATTCTGTATTATTCATATAGTCTAGCTTCTTGAATTATTTGCTCAGCCTACAGATTTAGTATGTGTGGTTCAAGAATATAAATCTATCTCCCCCCATTTTAAGCTGCAGAATATTGTTCAAATGATTGCCCTTGGGTCTACTTTCAGGTTCTATAAGAGCACATTAAAATGTTCTGGAATTCCCACTCTTCTTTTCTCAATGTTATAAATAATTAATCAGGATCTACACAGTTTAATGCCTTAGAATAGTTAAAAAAATACAGTTAACAATTTTTTTGGTATTCTCTGTTTTCATTCAAGATCAATTTGACACCAAAACCTCTTCTGAATCTTTTTTTTTTCCTCTTCTGAATCTTAACTTGAATTTCTGACAGTTCACTGTTGATGCACTGATGCAATCATTTAAAAAAAAACAACCTCTGTTTAGCAGTATTTTGCTTGTGTGTTATATTAATTATTGGCAAAGAAACAAAGAGGAGGAGAGGATAGAAAAACAAGCCCTCCAATAACTCAGTCTGCTTGTATGTGGCTGGCTCTGTGGCTTGCTCTTCCTTCAAGACCTTTAAGAAGAGACTTAAACTCAGTGGGTTCTGACCTTCTCCCTTTCTCCAACTCAGGTTTGTAAAAACACACCAATGTCTTATTTCTCTTTGTCAACTGATGTTAAGATCAGAAAAAGTGTGGGAAGATAATGGAGCATAGTAAATATTGCATAGAAATCACGTTTTACCATTCAGAATGCTTCCTTAAAAATCAATCCCCTGGCGTTAGTAGAATGTTTTCATTAAATATATACAAGGCTTGCTGAGTGGCATATGAATGGAAAAGAAACTGTATGAAATTAAGTCAGTGATGGTGCTAATACTATTCTACAGACTCTATTTTGCATCAAACAATGAAGTTTTCCTTATGATTATTGCTAATTAATTACTAGTGATTGTTATAGAATTGATAACATCACTTTGAGTGACAGCATCATATATAGCAGGAAGGATATGGTCTCAGGCTGGTGCACTTAGAAAAGGGCTTCCCTCCATAAAATAGATTTGACACATCAGTTCCCCCAGGACTCTGTGAACACCCCAGCTCTGCCTCTACCCTCATAGACTCCAGGGTTTTACAGATGGCATAACCTGTGTGACTGACCCTCAGTTTTCTTGTCAATCAAATGTGGATGGGGACTCTGAGACTAAGAAAGAGGATCAGAAAGGCGTGAATGCAGGTGTTTTGCAAACTAAAATCTGCTGTATGTACAGAATAGATTGCCCTGAACTACCAGCAAGGAGTCCTGGTTAGCACAAATGCCCAAGTGCTTAGTGGGCTGGTAGCTCAATCTTAGCTCGTGACTCTTCCAGCAAAAGGCCTGGCGATCTACCCTCATGCAGATTAAACAAAACAAAAGTAATCCATTGCCAAGGCCATTGTTGAGTGATTCTGACCAGAGTAACTCTATAGGCTATAGTAGACCTGTCTTCTAGGGTTCCAGAAGCTGGTTTCTTCATGGAAGCTGATGGCCCCACCTTTATCCCATGCAGCAGCTGGTGAGTTCAAAGCACCACCTTTCTGGTTTAGCACCCAAGTGCTCATCCACTGGGTCTCCAGGTCCCATTTATATAGATCACAGCCTAGAAACCCATATGGGGCAGCTCTACTCTGTCATGGAGTCTTGATAAGGAGATTTATTCAATAGCACCTAGCAACAGCCCCTCCTGGTAGCTTGTAAAAATTGAAAGTAAAAGCCGAGAAAGTGATAGAGCACCTTCCTGTACTTGTGATATCCTTTTCCTCAACCCGAAAGGTAGTTTGTTGTTGTTCAATGCCGTCAAATCGTACATAACTCATAACAACCCTATGAATGAAAAACCTGAACACTTAACTTTCATCGTTTCACTAAGTTCATAGTTTCCAGAGGCAACTTATTTCCAAAGTGGAAGCCACTCCTGCTTCCAAGCCCATTTTAATCGGGGTGCTCCACCCAACACAGTCCACCATGGGTAACCATTATCACATTTGACACATCTGTGTCACGTGTTTAGCATCACAGCAACCACTGAAAGGTAGTTTACTGGTCCTCAATTCTCTGAGGAAGGAGTCTGGAGTGGCCACGCATGTAACCCTAAGAAGTTATCACCTGCCTGAGTGCTTTCATATCATTAGCTGTCGTGTGATTATCCAATGGGTCTTGTGTTGAGTTGTAGAAATTTCAGGGCTATCTCAGAGAGATTTGGCCGTGTCGAATAGAGCCTTTGGGAAGCACAAGATTGTTTGGAGGTGTGTCATTGTTGTTAATATCAGTCAAATCAACAACTGTGAAAGGTGGCATCCCAGGTGATATTCCTGAGAAAGGAGCAGGTTGAGCAGGAAAAGCTTCAGACTGTGAGGTATGCTTGATAGAATTTCTGCCAACCCAATGAGTTGGCCTGTAATGGGTTACCCAAGGATGAGCCTTGTGTTGAACAGAAATGACTGGACCTTAGTGCCCATGTTATGGTCAGTCATGGCTGTGGGCTGCTTAGGAAGACTGAGGCCTCAGCTAGAATGGAACAGCTTATTGTTGTTAGTGTTGTTGTTGTTGTTATGTGCTATTAAGTTGACTGTCACACACAACAATCCTACAACCAATAGATCTGACTCTGCCCTATCCTGTGTTATCTGTACCATCTCCAACACACATGAGCATGTTGTTACAGTAACTGCCTCGATACAGCTTATTGAGGATTTTCCTCTCTTTCACTGACCCTTTCCAAGCATGTTCTCCTTCTTGAAGCATTGGCCCCTCCTAACAACATGCTCAAAGCATGTGAGATGAAGTTTCACCATCCTTGCCTCCAAAGACCACTCTGGTTTCACTTTGTCCAAGACAGAAGTGTTTGTTCTCTTGGCAGTCCATGAAATATTCCATGCTTTTCTGTAGCACCATAACTCAAAGCCATTCCTTTTCTGTCATCCTTAGTCATTGTCAAACTTTTAGATACATAGCAAGGAATCAGAAGATCATGGATTAGATCAGGCACATCTCAGTCTTTTAAACTGGCATTATTGTTCTTTAGTACTCTGGTGAGGTCTCTTACAGCCAATATTCCCAATGTGATTCATCTTTCATTTCTTTTTTTTTT
>NW_006399791.1:2085989-2093602 GCF_000299155.1 Elephantulus edwardii
TTTCTATTGGATTATTTACCTTTATCTTGTTGTGGTCATCTTTCATTTCTTGATTGCAGGTATCAAGGATGATGATTGTGGATGCAAGTGAGAAGAAATAGTTGGACACTTCAATCTTTTCTCCATCTATCAAGATTTCGCCTGTTGGCCTGGTAGTGAGGATTTGTTTCCTTGATGTTGAGATGTAATCCATATTGAAGGCTATAGCTCTTGATGTTCTGTAGTTAGCATTTCGAGTCCTCCTCACTTTCAGTGAGAAAAGTTGTACCATCTACATAACATACGTTATTAATGAGTCTTATATCAGTCTCGATGCCACATCCTTTTTCATATAGTCCGGTTCTAAAAGAATTTGTTCCACATTCAGATTGAACAAGTATAGAGAAGAGATATGACCCTGATGCATACCTTTCTTGGTTTTGAATCATGAAGTGTTCCTTTACAGGGAATAATAACCTTTTGGTATAGGTATAGGTTTCATATGAGCACGATTAAGTGTTCTGGGGTTCTCATTCTTCTGAGATTTCAAGAATTCTACAGCTAGAAGACTTCATCAAACTGTTCACCCACAAGTGAAAAGAAAGTTAAGTTCTTGCTTGGAGGATGTGGTAGTCTTAGTAACGGGCTTTCCTTACTTATAATACCCAACCAAGGTATCTCTTTCATTCCTATATACCAGTATCTGGAGAAGGACATCATGCTTAGCAAAGTAGAAGGTCACATAAAAGAGGAAGATCCCAAGTGAGGTCAATTGACACAATGACTGTAACAGAGGTCCCAAGCACAATAGTGCTGGTGAGGATAGCACAAGACTGGCCTGTGGTTCTTTTGCTGCATAAGTGGTCGTTGTGAGGCAGAACTGACTCCGTAGCACCTAACAACAATAACAACACTCGTCAAAAATGGTTTGGCAAAGATGAATAAATTAGGGATTTTGAGATGAAGGGATGTTCCTGATTTAAATTGTGGACCCATCATAGTCACAAAGGCCTTTGTATAAGAGGAGGTAGGGGGGGTTGGAGTCAGAGAAAGAAAGATAATGGCAGAAGTCAGAGAAATAGAGAGAGAAAGAACTAAAGATATTATTCTTCTAACTCTGAAGATAGAGGAAGGGGCAAAAGACTACAGATCTCCTCTGGAAGCTGAAGAAGGCAAGGAAATAGACCCTGCCCTAGAAACTCAGAAGGAATGGAGTCTTATGTACGCACTTGAGCCTCTGAGCTCCAGAATTGTAATATAGCAAGTATATGTAATTTTAAGCTGCTGAGGATTCAGGATCATTAGATGCAGCGGCAAAGTGATACCCAAACAGAGAGATCCCAAGTAAGTAATGGCAATGGCTACCACGTTGTCCATGAGAGAAGCTTCTCCTCAGGCTCTGCATGGATGAAGATGTCACCAGAGGCTAAAAGGTCTTAGAGTGTAAGAAACAGCTCAAGCCCAAACACTCCTAGGTAAATCCCTCTAAGATTCTGAGAGATCTATAGACATTAGAACCCATAATGCTGAGTTGGTGCCAGGCTTCCTCAATGAAGAGATGCCAGCAGTTTCTGTGCATGTTGAACTTAGTGACGAGCTAGAGGCCACCTGGCATACTGTTGCCGTTGCTGTATGCCGTTGAGCCAGAGATGACCTTCCCTCAGGTTTTGAGAGGTGGTGAATTGCACAGGCGGAGACTGCTCCTCTCCCACAGACCACCTGGTGAATTTAAACTGCGAGCCTCTGGGATCACAGCACAGCTACTTACCACTAGGCTAGCAGGGACAGCTGGTGCATAGTAGCAGTCAATCATTGTCTAAGCAAGAAGGATCAGACAGAGGAAGAACAAGAAGGACCAGACAGAGGAAGAACAAGAAGGACCAGACAGAGGAAGAACAAGAAGGACCAGACAGAGGAAGAGAGGAAAGAGATGTACCTCAGGTTACTTTTTAAATTTTTTATTTTTGTTATTCATACACATTGTGTTTCATGCATGTAGACTATGTTTTATAGTCTTTCATTTACATTATATTTCATTCATTTATGTTGTAGGGATTCCTCCCTCCCTTACAATCATCTTACTAATAATTATTCCCCCCCTTTTACATAGCCAATCTCTGATTTGTCCATCCCTGTCAAACCAGTACTCTGAGGGAATAAGCATGTCCCTTTTGCTGAAGAATCCTCTGTTCAACTTCGAAATTTTGAGTATCTGCATCCACAAGCAAAGACCAGTTTACCATCAGGTTGCAGCAATCAACATTAGCTCCCACATGGATCATCTTCCCTTCATCTGAATAGGTTCCGGTCTCCCCATCCATGGCTAGATTCAAATAGGCATTAGCTGCAAGTTCAGGAGCCCACATTTCTTCCTGTGTTCCAGACCTGTTGGTCTCCTCACTCATCCCTTGTCCCCACATGGGGCCAAGTCAGGTCAACCAGCCAGGGGTCCTTCTGACTCCCTGCTTGCTCTTCAAGCCAATAGCCCTTCCCTGTTCATCCACACAACTGTGCATGCTAGATGGGCAGCACTGAAGAAACATTCAATCCAAACTCAGCCTGTTTCTCCATTGTCAGACTCTTCCCACCTCCACTCCTGTGGATCCAGGTGAACTCTTTGAGTGAGCATATTCCAACCCGAGATCTTGGAAGTGGTATCTGGTGGACATCAACCTCACCCTGCCTCACAAGCCAAACTGTTTGTTCTAGTTTTAAAAAGATGATTTCTTTTCCCTTTCTTCTTTCCAGTTTGCTCTTCTTTTGAATGTGAATCTCTTCAATCGAAAGTCTAAAGTAGTTCCCCAAATACATTCAAATGCTAGTCTCCTCAAGAGTGCTGGGTGGGACTCAATGTTTCCCCTTGACTAAGCGCCAACATCCACTTTTGACCCTAAAATCCCAGAGTTTCCATAGCCTAAGTTTCTTACAGAGGTCTCATCTAGATTCTATGTAGTCTCTGTGCATTTGTTTCTTGTTTGATCTGAAATCCTGAACTTAAGTGTGAACTCACATCTGTAGACATAGCTCCTAGTTCATTGATACAAACTCTATGCATTCCTGTTGCCCACAGGACTAGGTTCACCCCTGTTCCTCCCACATAGTCTTTCCTTTTACTGAACTCTCCCTGACTTATCTGTTTGATTAGCTGCAGTCTATGTGCCTGGAGAACATTAAGACCTGGTTGAAAGCGTTGAAAGGCACAAAGGCTAGAGAACATTTGAGTCCAGAAAAGGCCATTGCTTGTGACCAAAGGAGCATTGCTGTTGACTTTGAAATGACCTTTCTCCAGACATGGGTGTTGGGTCAACACCAGGTTGCAGAGGAAATCAAAGAGAAGGAAGGAAGGAGGTAATCTTAGACTGGAATGGGACAGCAGTGTGGGAGGGAAGTCAGAATAGCCAGCGGGACAGTGCAAGCCTTTGAGTATGTGTCTAATCCTATTTATGACTGAAGGAGAAAATTACAGACAGAGAGACAAGAAGGGAACATGAGGAGAATGAAATAGGATGGATTTACGAGAGATAAAGGGGGCCTCTCCACCAGATGCTCCAGAAGAGAAAGATGGGGCAGTTTCCTCCAGTGCTATTCGCAGCCTCTGAAAACCCACTGGAGGGTTAGGCATGAGTTGGGTGAACCCAATAGCACATAACAACATTAAGGATGACTGAAAACAGATTCTGGGGTATTTGGAAGAGAATGAGCCTTCTTCTATAAACAGATATGAAAATGCTTGTGGCTGGGGGTTCTTCTTGGAGTTCTCCATTTCTCTCTCTCAGTGCCAGCACCACCCCAATGGGATGAGAATGTTCAAGTAGAACTTAAGGAACGTCTCCATGGTCATTTTTTTCTCTGTCATTGCCATGGGTAGGAGCTGACTCAAAGCAGACCCTCTGGTAGGTTCATAGAGGCTATAAATTCCACAAGAGGAAACCACCCATCTTTCTTCACCAGAGCAACTGGTGGATTCGAACAGCCTGCGTTTGAGGTGGCAGTGCAACACCTTACCCACAAGGGAACCCATTTATATCAACTAAATCAATAATTATCAATTTCCTTGAGGATTCATTCTTTCTCTCTCTCCTTTTAAATCTTAGCTCTTCTTTCTTGTATTTAAATATATTCCATGATCTTTAACAATCTATTTAAATCTTTTAAATGAAGGCATAGGGAAGCTGACTTTCAACACAGGCTGAGGTTTTCAATGCTTGTTTCATTTCAGGGGGAACAGTTAAATGTCACGTACCCCATCACTGTTCCAGAAAGAAGGATTTTATTCTGGGCTGCCAACACCCACTCTTGCTGCTCAATTTTTATTTTTTTTTTATCAGACTGATGGTTCATTTTCTTCAAGGAATAAACTTCTGAACTTTTATTGGAAAATGTAACCTTCCAAGCAAAGACAGGGCGAAAAAAGAATGTTGGGACAAAAGAGAATACTATTCCATAAAGGCTGTGTAGTAGGTTTCATTCATGGCAACCCCATATGTTCCATGGAATTTCAATAGCTATTCTTTTCAGAAGCTAGTCTTTTCTCAAGGGTCACTGGGTGGACTTGAATCTCTAAATTTTTAGTTCACAGCCAAGTATATTACCCATTTATACCATCAAGTGACTCCAGATAAAAACTTTCAACTAATCTATCCTCCTTCTAACTCGTGTCTATTATAGGATTTCCCCAAAATCCACTAATGTAATCAACCTGGTTCCTACTCATGATGACTCCTCCACTGGGTTTCCAAGGCCATAAATATATACAAGAGGAGATTGTCTATATTTCTCCCAAGGGAAGCTGGTGGGTTTGAACCATTGACTTTTCGGTTGGCAGCGCAACAAGGGATGGACTACTCTGTCAGGGTATATTAATCACAGAAAATCTTCCACCATCTTTAGATCTTACACAGAGAATAAGGAGCTGTCATCTGAACAGAGAAAGCAAACACTACATGATTTAAAATCAGGAAAGGACTGGATCAGGGCTCAATCCTTTCTCCATGCTTATTTAATCTGTTTGCTGAGCAAATTACTCAAGAAGCTACAGTATATGAGGAAGAACATGTTATCAGGATTGGAGGGAGATTCATCAACAATCTGCTTTATGTTGAGGACACAGCCTTGTTTGACACAGCAGAAAGTGAAGATGACCTGAAACACTTACTGCACAAGATCAAAGACTGCAGCCTCCAGAATGAGTTATATCTAAACATCAAGAAAACAAACATCCTCATCACTGGGACAGTATGCAAAATCACAATAAAAGGAAAAATACTTAAGTTGTTAATGATTTCACCTTCCTTGGATCTACAATCAATATTCATGATGCCAGCAGTCAAGATATTAAAAGAGGTGTTGTATGGGGCACATCTGTTATAAAGGACCACTACAAAGTTCTAAAGAGCAAGAATCTCACTGTAAAGACTCAGGTACACCTGAAGCAAGCCATGGAATTTTCATTTGCTTCCTAAGCATCTGAAAGTTAGACGATGAATAAAGGTACCAGGAGAGTAATTCATGCCTGTGAACTGTGAAATTGGTAAAGCATTGAATACACCTTGGACTGCAAAAAGAACCAACAAATCTGTCTTGAAGAAAGTACAATAAAAGTGCTCCTTAGACGCAGGAATAGTGAAACTTCTTCTCACTCACTTTGTGCATATTTTCAGGAAAAATCATTCCTGGGAGAGAGGCATCGTGCTGGGGAAAGTAGAAGGTTAATGGAAAAAAAAAAAAGGAAGACTCTCAACAATATTGACTGACACAGTGACTACCACAAAGGGCTTGCAGGGGACAAAGATCAAGAGGTTGAGGTGGATATGGTAAAGTTCAGGTTTATTTATCATAAGGTTGATAGAAGTTCTAGTTAGCGTCATAACCTCTAACAACAGCACTAACTATTGTTCTGGAAGGTAGAGACGAATAGTTGTATCTTAAACGGCTCCTTGGGAGCTTTTAAGACCACCCCCCCCACCACCACTACTCACAAAACAGAAATGTAGAATATACTTTTGTTGTTGTTGTTATGTGCCATCGAGTCGCTTACGACTCATAGCGACCCTATGTACAAGAGCTCTAAATGCTGTTCTGTCCTGTGCCAACCTAGCCATCTCAAACTCACTTATTCCCACCGCTCCAGTCACTGAATCGATCCATCTCACCAAAGGTCTTCCTCTCCCTCGCCTCCCCTCCACTCTGCCAAACATGATGTCCCTTTCCAAGGACCAGTCCCTCCTTGCAACATGCCCAAAATATGTCAGATGAAGCTTCAGAATCCTTGACTCCAGGGAACACTCTGGCTTCACCCTCTCCAGGACAAACCTGTTTGATCTCCTAGCAGTCCATGGTATATTCAACACTCTTCTCCAGCACCACAGCTCAAAGTCATCAATCCTCTTTCTATCAGCCCTATTCACTGTCCAACTCTCTGATGCATAGCACATAATTGCGAAGACTATATCCCGGATCAGGTGCACCTTAGTCTCCAGCCTGACATAGTTTCTCTTCAGTACTCTTGAGAGGTCTCTCACAGCCGACTTTCCCAGTGCAATTCGTCTCCTGATTTCCTGGTTGCTGTTACAAGAGTGTTGACTGTGGAGCCAAGTAAATTAAAACTGTTAACTATCTCAATCACTTCACCATCCATGCTGATGCTGTCAATTGGCCCAGTGATGAGAATCTTTGTGAGAATCATCCCTGATGAATCCCCTTCTTGATTTTGAAACATGTAGTGTCTCCTTGCTCTGTTCTGACACTTTAAGAACTATTTTATGTCAATTAACTGAGAAGCTCCATGAATCCTAAACCTTCAGATTCCAAAATCCGAATCTGTGAAGGATTTTACAGTAACTATTTCTAATTGTGGTACTAGGGATAGTGTAGCTGATGTTAGATGGATGCTAGCTGAAAGCAGGGAATACCAGAGGAATGTATATCTGTGTTTCATTGACTATGCAAAGGCATTTGACTGTGTGGATGGATCATAACAAACTGTGGCTGACTCTGAGAAGATTGGGAATCCCAGAACACTTGATCATGCTAATGTGAAACCTATACTTGGACCAGGAGGCAGTCGTCAGAACAGAGCAAGGAAACACTGCATGGTTCAAAATTTGGAAGGGTGTATGCCAGAGATGTGTCCTATCTCCATACCTTTTCAACCTGTATGCAGAACAGATTATCCGGGAGGCTGGGCTATATGAGGAAAATGTGGGGTCAAGATTGGTAGAAGATCTATCAACAATCTGCGTTATGGAGATGACACAACCCTGCTTGCTGAAACTGAAGAGGACCTGAAGCGCTTGCTGCAGAAGGTCAAGGACTGCAGCCTCCAGTATGGATTGAGCCTCAATGTCAAGAAGACAAAGATTCTCACAACTGGACCAATTGGCAGCATCAGGATGGATGGTGAAGAGATTGAGACTGTTCACAGCTCTAGTCTGCTTGGCTTCACAGTCAACACTCTTGGCACCAGTAGCCAGGAAATTAAAAGGCATATCGCCATGGGAAAGTCTACTATTCGGGACCTCTCCAAAGTACTGAAGACTGATGGTGTCTCTCTGGAGACTAAGGTGCATCTGATATAGGCCATGGTCTTTGCAATCACTTGTTATGCATCAGAGAGTTGGACAATGACCAAGGAG
>NW_006399791.1:2095747-2100424 GCF_000299155.1 Elephantulus edwardii
TATCTATCTATCTATCTATCTATCTATCTATCATCTATCTATATCTATCTTTCTTCTATCTGTTAAATTAATTCAGCAAATTTCTGTAAAGGATCCACCATGTATCAGTGAGAGAAATACTAATCACAGACCCAAAGAGTTTGCCGTCTAATGAGCTTGACAGATCATATAGAAACAAAGTCTAACACGATGAGACGTGTGGGGAACAGATCGGACAACATTCGCAGTAGTTACACAAAAGGTGGCCATATGCTGGAGCCAATTCAATAGCCACTAGCTTCAAATGTGCTACAGCAGAAGAATGTGTGGAATGGCAAAGGACCCCTGGATTCTCCCAGCTGAGGCTGCCCAAGGCCTGGAAGTGTTAAGGAATGATATGAAGAGCAAGCAAAATTTCAGCTGAAGAGAAAATAGACACATTGCCAAGAGCAGTGTGACATATCAGAAGTTTAGGCTGTCTGGGGAGTAAGTTGAAAAGGGAGTTGGATGGTAAAGGAACCTCTGAGCTACTTGGAGGAACTTGAATTCACCTCAAAGGCTGGAGAGAGTTTGCTCTGGACACAAGCTGCCATGGAAACCAATAAACTTTTGCCAAGGGAAAGCTTCTGGTTTATTTGAGATGTTTCTTCTTCTTTAATATCCTCTCTCTCTCTCTCTCTCTCTCTCTCTCTCTCTCTCCCTCCCTGACATACAGTCGGAATTTACTCATAGCTGACCCTCTAGTGGGTTGTTTTGCTGTTGTTGTTGTTGTGGGGTTTTTTTTTGTTTTTTTGTTTTTTATTTTTTTTGGGGGGGTTTCTGAAACTGAAATCACACAGGAGAAGACTGACCATCTTTCTTTCCCCACTGAGCCACTGGTGAGTTTGAAGTGCCAGAGAGGTGCCAATTTTGCGTCAGCACTGTAACTCCCTATGGACTATGTCCACCATACCATCCCTTCTATAAGTTTAGAATTCTTTACTACAGCAAAAGTAAACAGAGAAGTTGTGAGTATGTTGTTGCCAGGTACAATAAAGTCAGAACTAACCCATTGCTGACCCTCCAGAGGGCTTTCAGAGGCGGTAAATCTGATGAGAGGAGATTGCCCATCTTTATCTCATTTGCAGGGTTTTGCAGTTATCATGTATTTATTTTAAAAATCTGAGACTTACAAGGGTGGAAAATCCTCTAAAAGAAAATTTATAGAAAAGAAGTAGCAAGTACAGGACTTTAGGGATAAAGCAAAAATAGAAAATAATTTATTAATAAAATTAGTAAAAATTGTAAAATTATAAAAAAATTGTAAAAAAGATGACTTTTTTTTAAAGGCATAAATAAAAGCTTAGTGCTATCACTTAATCAGCACAATTCAGATGATTCCTTCAACAATGACAAAAAACCACTATGTAGAATTTGCTTTGGGAATTTGCTAAAACTAGTGCTAAAAATCCCAAAGAACAGTGGAAAGAGCATCAGGAAAATTGCTATTTAAAATGCGGTCTGAGAAAGCCCAAGTTGTATCCCCTCCAACACTTTTCAGGTAAAAATAATTTTTTCCCCAATAGTAAGATTCCACTTGTCTTTTTCACTTCCATTCTTTCTTGGATACAGAATGGAGTGTTCCTGAGGCGATACGCTCTTAATGGTGTCATTGTTCTGACAGCTAATGGAACGGGTGCTTTTGTATCACGCAGGGTTTTGCTTTTTTCCGAGTTTTCAGAAGTAGTGAACTTAGTGTACAAGTATGTGCATTTTAAGAGATGAACCCAGTTTATACTCTATGCTTCTATTGTGCTCTCTGGTGCTGTTATTATTTCCTGCAGTAATCTCTGCAATGACATTTACAAATAAATATTTTTAAATGCTAACATTTTCTTTGTGCCTGTGCAGAAACCCACAAGAATAGTTGAACTTGCAGTCAGATTTTGCAATATGACTTAAAATATTTCCAGATTTTCACTGTATTTTCTACATTATTGATGTTATGTGTCGTTGAGTTGCTTTTGACTCATAGCAACCCTATGTACAACAGCTTTGAACCCTGCTCTATCTTGAGCCAATTTCTTTGTCTCTGACACACATACCCCCATTATCCAAGTTACTGATTAATCTATCCCATCCAGGGTCTTCCTCTCCTGCACTATCTGCCCACCCTTCCAAGCATGATGTTCTTCTCCGAGGACTGGTCCCACCTGGCAAATGCCCAAAGTGTGTCAGATGGAGTCTCAAAATCATTGCCTCCCTAGAGCAATCTGGTTTCACCTTCTTCAGGACAGACCTGTGTGTTTTCTTACCAGTTTGTAGCATATTCAATACTCTTCTCCAGCTCCACAAAGGCATCTATTCATCTTCTGTCATCCTTAGTCATTGTCCACATATCTAATGCATAGCAAGTAATTGCGATGACCATGGCCTGGAACAGACACACCTTAGTCTCTAGACTGACATCATTGCTCTTCAGTACAGTGGAAGAGTCTGTTGCTAGTATTGTAGTGAGCACAGCTGCCTTCCAAGCAGTTGGCCAAGTTCAATTCCCAGCTAATGTAGTCAGCTGAAATCTACATTGTTATGCACTATCAAATCAGAACCAACTCATAGCTAAACCTCCAGAGGGATTTACCAGGTAGTAAATTAGACAGTAGGAGATTGTCCATCTTTTGCTCTCAGGGAAGCTAATGGATTCAACCACATACCTTTGAGTTGGCAGCAAAACTCCTTACAACTAAGTCACCAGAATGTCTAAGTTTTTATATCCCTAGTGGTAAGGGATGCATCCTATCTCCATACCTTTTCAACCTATATGCAGAACAGATTATCCGGGAGGCTGGGCTCTATGAGGAGAAATTTGGGGTCAAGATTGGTGGACGATTTATCAACAATCTGCATTATGCGGATGACACAAGCCTGAAGAGTGTCAAGGACTGCAGCCTACAATATGGATTGAGGCTCAATGTCAAGAAGACAAAGATTCTCACCACTGGACCAATTGGCAGCATCAGCATGGATGGTGAAGAGACTGAGACTGTACACAACTTTAGTTTGCTTGGCTCCGTAGTCAACAGTCTTGGCACCAGCAGCCAGGAAATTAAAAGGCGCATTGCCATGGGAAAGTCTGCTGTTAGGGACCTCTCCAAAGTGCTGAAGAGCAATGGTGTCTCTCTGGAGACTAAGGTGCGTCTGACACAGGCCATGGTCTTCGCAATCACTTGTTATGCATCAGAGAGTTGGACAATGACCAAGGAGGATAGAAGGAGAATTGATGCCTTTGAGCTGTGGTGCTGGAGAAGAGTATTGAGAATACCATGGACTGCTAGGAAAACAAACAGATTTGTCCTGGAAAGGGTTAAACTCGGTGGCTCCTTGGAGGCAAGGATTCTGAGGCTCCATCTAACATACTTTGGACATGTTGTGAGGAGAGACCGGTTCTTGGAGAGGGACATCATGCTTGGGAGGATGGAGGGACAGCGCAGGAGAGGAAGGCCCTCTATGAGGTGGATTGATTCAGTGACTGGGATAATTGGGATGGGAGTGTCAGAGACAGTGCAATTGGCACAGGACAGAGCGGAGTTTAGGGCTGTTGTACATAGGGTCACTATAAGTTGCAAGTGACTCGACGGCACATCACAACAACAACAAGTGGTAAGGAATTGTGTTGACAACTCGAAGGCACAGTATTCTAGTCCACCAGCTGCTCCATGGAAGAAAGATAAATATCTCTTCTGTGAGATACAGTCTCTGAAAACCTCCCGGAGGGTCAGTTATTAGTCAGTTTGAGTTCATAGTAAATAACAACAATGAAAACCGCATTTGTGATTTTAGAATTTAACATTGTGTTCAGAAGAAAAAAAATAAAATCATCCTGGATGAATCAGGTGTTCAAAGAATATTAAAGCAAGTATTCTCAACCCATGGGTGGAAGTCTGAGCTGAACCTAAAGATGAAGATGAAGATAAAGAATGAAATGACAGATCAGAGAATTATCTGAGTCATGAAGAAGGAATGTATGTCAAATAAACTGGAAGAAACTGTAACTACAGACTATAAATATGACAAATATTCTTGTTCCCTTGGCTTTAGAGATGTTCACAATTTCTTTTATTGTCTCCTTTATAATGAAATATTTTCAAATAGTATAAAAATCCTAGTTAAGTTGCTTCATCAGTCTGAGACCAGTCATTCAGGTTTAAAGAAAACCAAATGGCACATTTAAATGTAGGCATGATGAGTTCTTTGAAAGCCCAAAATTGTTTTACAGAGCTTTTCAATTGCCAGGATACATGCCCATTGTTTGGGAAATGCAGCCATTTCCATAAAAGGTGTCTTTTTTTTTAACACAAAATGGTTATCTTGTACTTATGTCTAAATGTCTTGACAAATAATCATGTGAAATATTTGTGTTTTAATTTTCAGAAACCTAATACACATGCACAAAATCTCTCTGAGAAACTTAAGAATGTTTAAAACCAAAAAGACTCTCAGACCAAAAGGTTTAAGGAGAGCTGATCTGCAAGAATAAATGCATGATAATAGCCAAGATATTTTTGAAAAGAAAGAGAAAGAGGAAGACTTTATCTCTTTCCAGTTTTAAACCATGGTACCATAAAAATTATACACTTTAACAGAATATAATTATTGAAAAAGATATAAAATACAGTAGATAATAAAATTATCATTTTAAAGCAGAAGACAGAGAAAGAT
>NW_006399791.1:2101402-2105731 GCF_000299155.1 Elephantulus edwardii
CTTTTTTATTTATAATAATTATATGTCTTTGTAAAGAGTTCTTGCCTTTTTCACGGATGATGTCCATGATGTCATTCCATAACTTTTCTGGCCTGTGGTCATTAGTGTTCAGTGAGTCAAATCTAATCTTAAAGCTGTTCTTTTTTTTTTAAATTCATTTTAAGATATACTTAATGGCATAGTTTTGTTCTCATGGGCTTATTTTATTCTTCTGCAACCTCAGTTTGAACTTGCATGTGAGTGAGTGGCCTCTTCTATATTCAGCCCTTTGCATGGTTTTTCCTGTTACTGTTAAGCTTCTCCAATGTCTTTCAACACATGTAGTCAATCTGACTGCTATGTGATGAAGTTCATGTGTACAGTTGGCATTTATAGTTTTTTAAAAAACTCATTTGCAATGAATAAGTCATTCTTCTCTTTCCAATTTTTTTATTCTATTAATTGTTGTTGTTAGGTGCAATCAAATCAAGTATGACTCATCCTATGAGCAATGGATCTGAACCCTGTCCTGTCCTGTGTCATCTCTGACATACTTGAGCCCGTTGCTGCAGTCACTGTGTCAATCCATCTTCTTGGGGGTCTCTCTCTCATTCACTGACTATCTTTCGAGGCACGATATCCCTTTCCAAGAAATAACTCCTCCTAACAATGTACCCAGAATATGTAAGAAGAAATTTCAGCATTCTTGCTTCTAGAGAGCATTTTGATTGCACTATCTCCAAGACATTCCTGATTCTTCTTTTGGTAGTCCATGGGATATTCAATATTTTTCTCCACCACTACAGCTCAAAGACATTAATTCTCCTTCTGTCATCCTTATTCATTACCAAGCTCTCAAATACATAAAACTGATTGAAAAGACCCGTACTCTGGAGGCTCCTGATAGCATATTTTCCCCAATGCAATTAATCTTTTGATATCCTGGCTGCTGATACCAAGAGCTTTGATTGCGGGGCCAAGCAAATTAAAGCTGTTAAGAATCTCAATCTCTTCTTTATCTATCATGATATTGCCAGTTGTCCCAGATGAGAATCTTTGTTTTCTTAATGTTGAGCTCCAATATGTATTGAAGGCTGCAGTCCTTGACTTTCTGCAGCAAATGCCTCAGGTCCTGCTCAGTTTCAGCAAACAAGGTTGTATGATCTGCATAATGCAGGTTGTTTATGAGTCTTTTTTCAATCCTGATGCCATATTCCTCCTAAGAATCCAGCCTCCTGCATGATCCGTTCTGCATATAGATTGAAAATGTATGGAGATTGGATGCACCCTGGTGTATACCTGTCTTGATTTTGAACCATGCAATACTTCCTTGTTCTGTCCTGATGACTGCTTCTGGTTCAAGTATGGGTTTTGTACAATTAAGTGTTCTGAGATTCCCATTCTTCTCAAGATTAAATGATTTGTCATGATCCACATGGTCAAATGCCTTTGAATAATCAATGAAACACAGAAAGGTATTTCTCTGGTGTGCTCTGCTTTCAACTAAGATCCATCTAGCATTGGCCTTATTGCCATGGCCTCTTCTAAACCCAGCTTGCACATCTGGCACTTTTCTGTTGATGTACTGTTCTGGGCATTTTTGTATAATCTTCATCATGATTTTGCTTGCATGTGATATTAATGATATTGTTTGATAATTTCCACACTCTGTCATATCACCTTTTTTTTTTAATTGGGAATAAATATGGATCTCTTCTAGTCTTCCTTAACTTCTTTGTTTTTTCCCTTTGCTTTGGCTTCTTCACACTCTAGTGCAACATTCAGAATCTCTTCTGACATTCATCTGGGTCTTGACCTCTTCATCTTTGTAATGACCTTTTGCATTCTTCATGCATGATATTCTTTATATCCTCCCACTGCTCATTTGGTCTTCACTCATTAGTTTCAAGGCCTCAAACCTGTTCCTGAGATAGTATTTAAGTTCAGGGGGGATAGACTCAAGGTCAACCTTTGGTTCTTGTGGATTTGATTTTCTTTAGCTTCAGCTTGAACTTGCTTATCAATATGTGTTGTTGATGGCCTCAATCAGCACTTGGCCTAGTTTTCATAGCTGATGTTGAGCTTCTCGAACCATTTTTCCCACAGATAGAATCAATCTGATTCTTCTGTAGGCTGTCAGGTGAGGTCACCTCATAGGTATAGGCACAATTTGTGTTTCTTATAAAAGGTATTTGCAATGAATAAACCATTGATTCTTCAGAAACTTATCATTCTCTCTCTAGCCTCATTGCTATCACCAAGTCCAGGTTTTCCAACTACCAACCTTTCTTCCCTATTCATGACTTTTGCATACAGTCATCCATTATTACTAATGCATCTTGGTTGCATATTTGATCACTTCTTTCCCCTTTTTGGCTCTGGTTGCTAGTGAATAAATTGAAATGATAGTGCTATTAACAGGTCTTCCTTATACGCATCTGGCCATTGTTGCTCACAACATTGTATTTCAAAATAGATCTAGAAATGGTCTTTTTAACTATGAATGTGACCTCATTTTTCCTCACCTTTTTCATCTCCAGGATAGTAGATCATACAATTGTCTGATTAAAAATGCCTCATGTCAATCCATTTCATTTCACCAATGCCTATCATATCATTATTTATGTGTTCCATTTTTCTCTTAACAATCTCCAATTTTTATGCGTTCATACTTCTCACATTTGACATTCTAATCACTGTTTGCAACTGTTTCTCCACCTTTGTGATTCCCAATGTGAAGGCCCAGCCTCCAGTGAGTGCCACATCTGCTACTCTAATCTAAGTGTGCTCTATTGAACTTAGGGCTTTTAGAGGCCTGTTATTTTGAACGTGGGTGACCAGTTCTTCTCCCTAGTCTGTCTTAATCTGGGTGTCCAGGTTAAGAGGAATATTTGACACACAAACATTTTACCCAGAAGACCAGGCAACAGATCAGGTGTTGGTCCCAGAGGTCTCCCACCCTCACCCCACGACACATGTACTGTGTTCCTACCCTGACTTTTCCCTGCCCATATCCAGCTCAGTACCCTCTCCTTGTCCCTTCCATCCCCTGCCCCTCTGCCAACTCTGGTTTGGTGGAGCAGGCCTCCAACCACCTCTCATTTCCTCTCTACTTTCCTGTGATACTGATGTTCCTGGCAGGAGCAGTGAACTCCAGGCGCTGGGGCAAGGGACAGGGGGAGTGGTGGACCCAGAGCCTTCTGGCAAGGGGTGAGGGGGTGTCCATCAGTTATATCATAAAAGAAAGATAGGCAATTTCTCCTATGTCCTTCTGAAAACCCACTTGAGGGTCATAAATTAGTTCGTTCTGACTCAATGGCAATCTGTTGAGTTTTTGCTGATAATCTAAGCCTCTCTAATTAGTGCAGATGGTTATGTCCTCTACTAGCTGACCAAAAATTGGGCAGTAATACCCCATCTAGAGGTGACTCAGAAGATAGACAGGACTAGTAATCTTCTGAGCGGTCATAGTCTTGCAAACATTATGAGGACAATTCTACTCTACACTCTTGAGGTCACCATAAGTTGAAATGGAATAATGACAACTGTTAGCAGTGATCCTATGGAAAAGAATCACCTTGCTGATCTCAGGAGATAACTGACTCACCTTTTCTGAGGATTTTTGGTATTATACATTGATTTACATTAAAAATTTTCATACTCTCGAACAGGGACTCTCATTTTGGAGAATTTATGCTAGGAGAATCATTAATCAAAGGTGGGAGTAATACGTCTAAAAATGTTCTTCACAAAACTCTTTTCATTAGAGAAGAATTAGCCAACCCCATAATCAACTATTAGGGAGCTCTGTGGTATAATCCTTTGTGAATTGTGCTGATAATACTAAAGCTGAAAGTCTATAGTTTGAATCTACCAAAGACTACTCAAGCTCTTGAACCCAATTTCTGAAAATTTTTATGAGTCAGAACTGACTAAAAAAAGTGAGTGAATGAGTGATAATAGCCATCAACAAGGAATTATTGAAATAAAATGTGTGAGTTATATCCTAAAGGTAGAAAGGAAATTTGCAAAGAAACTGGAAACTGCATAATATGATAAATGTAACTAACATCATTGAATTGCACATGTTAAAATGCTAAAACAGCAAATGTTTACTTATCTTGATGTTTTTGGCACAGATATAGATATATATTTTATATATATCTGTATCTTATATATCTCTATGTATCTATGTATCTATCTATATCTATTTATCTATCTATCTGTCTATCTGTCTACAGAGAGAGAGTTGTTGTTGTTATGTGCTGTCAAGTCTCTTGTAACTCATAGCAACCCTGTGTACTACAGCCTGAAATATGCTCTATTTTGTGCCAACCTTATAGTCTCTGA
>NW_006399791.1:2106691-2116609 GCF_000299155.1 Elephantulus edwardii
AAGTATAGGTTTTGCATTAGCACAGTTAAATGTTCTGGGATTCCCATTCTTCTCAGAGTCAGCCACAGTTTGTTATGATCCACACAGTCAAATGCCTTTTCTTAATCAATGAAACACAGGTAGACATTCTTCTGGTATTCTCTGCTTTCAGCTAAGATCCATCTAACATCAGCAACAATATCCCTACTACCACGACCCCTTCTAAACCTTGCCTGGACTTCTGGCAGTTCTCCAGTCGTTTTTGGATAATCTTCCCAGTCCCTAAATCATATATATATTTACACACACACACACACACACACACACACACACACACACACACACGCACACACTTACTCTGGTGGCCTAGTGGGTAAGGAGCTACACTGCCAATCCAAAAGCATGTTGTTTGAGTCCAGTAAGTACTCCGTGGAGAAAAATCAGCAACCCCTCCTATACAATTAAAGTGCCTCTGAACACCCACTGGAGGGTCAATGCTGGCTTAATGAGTTGGTTCCAACTTGACAGCACATAACAATAACAACAAAGATAGATAGATAGATAGATAGATAGATAGATAGATGATAGATAGATAGATAGATAGATAGATAGATAGATAGATAGATAGATTTTGATTTATTTGTTGCAAATATATACACACACATGCCAAGCTGAAAGCCTGCAGTTTGAATCCAGCAGCTGCTCTGTGGGTGAAATATGGGCAATATCCCATGCAATTATTGCTTCTGAAAATATGCTGAAAGTACAGCTATGGTTCAGTTCCAACTTGACAAGTACATAACGACTCATAAAGATCTTATGAGACAGAATAGAACTACCCCATATGGACTACAAATCTATAGAGAAGCTGATTTTCACCTTTTTTTTCCCTACAAAGAGACTATGGGTTCAAACTACCAAATTTTCACTCAGTAGCCAAATGTTTCAAACAGTGCAACATATATATATATCACACACACAATAAGCCACACAATAGAATACTATGTTGTTATTGTTAGGTACCATGCATACAAGAACTAAAAGCAATAATGCTACCCATGTAAAGATGCTGTCTAGAGAGCAGAAAATGGGACATGGGGAATAGGACCATAAGTGTCTCTCTGAGAGTGCCAGAGGGTGTGAGAATAGCACAGACCCTCACCAGCCCAGATCAGAAAGTAGATATAGAACCCATAACACAAACCCCTGGTGCCTCTACAAACCACAGCAGCAGCAAGAGGGTCATTTATTCATTGTTGACTCACAGAATGTGGCACTGAGAGTGGGGTTTATTAGGTAAGAAGTGGAGAAGGCAAAGAATATCCCCCAATGCAAGTCCAGGTTGCGGTGCAGCAGTTCTAAGGCAGATTAATAGCATAATACAATTATTCAATTAATGCAGGATCTGGTTTCAGCTCAGCAGTCAGCTTTTCCTTCCATCAACCAACAAGAATAGTAAAATCATTAACTGTGGCCTTTATCTTAGGGCTCCTCTGCTTATACTTTGCCACAGTTTCTTCACAGCAATGCCACGGTCTCTCTACTACCCTCACCAACATCTCACCACCAGGATCTCACTCTCACCAGGGTCTGGCTGTCACCAGAGTCTTGTTCTAGTCTCTTTCAAGTCTTGATGCTCAGTGTGGGAATCACTCTCTTTCTTATCCTAGTCTCACAGCTGTTGATGATTTGCAAGACCAATGTTTGTAGTTAAAGTGGCTGGATACCAGAGGAGGCTAAGCTAATGCAATGACTAGAAAAGCAACTTTTAAGCTAACACCATAAAAGACCATGAACAAGTACCAGGTGCAAGTGGTGGTTGTTGTTTTTATTATGTGCCATCGAGTTGTCTGTGACTCATAGTGACATATGTACACTGTGCCAATCTCACTGTCTCCAACACACCTACTTCCATTACCCCAGTCACTGAATCAATCCATCTCAGTGAGGGTCTTCCTTTTTTGTGCTGTCCTTCTATCCTCCCAAGCATAACATCCCTCTCCAAGGACTGTTCTCTCCTTGCAACATATCCAAAGTATTACAGACGAAACTTCAGAATCCTTGCCTCCTAGGAGCAGCCTGATTTTACCCTCTCTAGTATAAACCTGTTTGTTCTCTTAGCAGTCCATGGTATATTCAATACTTTCTCCAACACCACAGCTCAAAGGCATCAACTCTCATTCTATCATCTCTAGTCATTGTCCAACTCTCTGATGCATAGCAAGTGATTACAAATACCATAGCTTCTATTAGGCACACCTTAGTCTACAGATTGACATCACTGTAGGTTACAAATTAATATGTATAACCTTAGCTCATGTAAGGCAGACATAAGCATTTACCATTGTGTGGTCTTCTTTTCTTCTGGGCACAGAGGAAGTCATACTTCTATTTGTTTGAAGTTGAGTGTGATCATATGACTACTCTGGTGATGATGTGTGAGCAGAAGCATCTTGCATAATTTCTGGACTGAAGAAGTTAAAACTCATGCCTGATACTCCAGTCTTACTGTCTCTCCTGCAAGCACCAAGGTGACATTGTCTAAATGCTGAAGCCACTAAATAGTGGAGCTTCTAATAACTTGGCTCAGCAAAGAGCTGTGTGGTATAGAGTTCCTGCCAATCCATGTTGGAAAAATATCATGAACTAGGAACAAATCTCTATTTTATTAGGCCACTGAGAACTCACAGTTAATTCATTGCTAAAGTAAAACTTAGCCAACATGAGTAATAGATAACTTTTTAAGAGAAAACAACAATAAAAGTTAAATGTGTATGTATTTATTTGCTATAATATCTGGAAATTATATTTCTCTGAGAGAGATTTTCATAATTCAGATTTTTGTTGTGAGTTCTTTTCCTGAACTTTCTATAGTAAACTTATATCACTTTCCTTTCACAATGTCAAGAAAGAGAAACATGTAAGCTATTTCCACATTGTTGAGGTATGGGGGAAAACACTGGCAGCATTGTGCAGGATTATGTCTACTTACAGTGTGCTATTATTTGGAGAAAACAATTGTCTAGTAAGTATGATATTATCAAATAAGTAAGAATACTAAGTTTGGGTAAATGGTAGATATCCTTTTCTACTACTCCAGATAGGATTTTTTGTTTATTTGTTATGAATTATCAAGTTAAACACACTCAAAGCTATTCCACCAGCAGGTTTTCCAAGGCTATAAATTTCGTAGGAGGAGATGGCCCCACTCTCTTCCTTGAACTTCCTGGTGGATTCAAACCATCTGCCTTTGCAGTGACAATACAACTCTTTACACACGAGGCTACCAGGACTCTCTCCAGAAAGGCTAGCATTCTGTAATATAAGATTGTTAAAGAAGGACTGTTATATTGAGCAATTCCTTGAACCTCAGACTATAAAAAGAAAAGCTTTGAAGTAGAGAAAAAAGAGGGGATCGATGAAAGCCATCAGGTCAAGAGACTCAACATGTCCTGTTGATGATCTCACAGAATGTCACAGGGGAATTCCCACAGTGTAGCTGTTGAGAAACCAATAGAACTGTTAAAATTTGTGAAATTAGCCATGAAAGTTATGGCTTTGTTTGTTCTTGTTTATAGTGTTGTTTCACAAAAATTATTCATTCTGTGAGGGAGTAAAATAGTCATATTAACATGTTTTTTTACTTACCCTAAAATATGATATTTTATGTTGACACTTTCTCTGAAAGCAGTAGTTCTCCATTTAAGCTGTACATCAGACTTGCCTCTGAACTCATTTATAGTACTATGCATTCTCTGCAGCAGTAATATGTCCACAGGAAACTGCCGTAAATTCAAGCTGGGTTCAGAAAAGGACATAGAATGAGTGGTATCATTGTTAATTTTAGATGAGTCTTGCTAAAAGCAGATAATATCACACCAGAAAGATGTTTACCTGTATCTAACTGACTATGCAGAGTATAAAAAGAACAGATAACATCGAGAAGAATGGGAATTCTGATACATTTAACTGCGCTCATGAGAAACACATACACAAAGAGGCTGTAACTTAAACAGAACAAGGGAATATTGAGGCTTTGGGGTTTGCAGCACAACTCCCTGCAGACTACCCCACCAGATCTCCCTAAAATATAGCTAGAATTTTTAGAAACAAGGACGACAAAATTTTATTTCTCATATTTTGTACATGTTATTATTGTAGTGTATTTCTGTCGAGTTGAGCACAACTCATAGCAACCCTATGAACAAAAGGCCTGAGGCCTTTCTATAACTAACAGTCATTTATCAAAGTTCATAGAGTTTTCAGAGTCTTGTCATTTAGGAAGTGGATCCACTCCTGCATTAGGAGAACTTAAATCCCTGAAGGTCAAACACTGCAACCTTCAGTATAGATTCCATCTCAACATCAAGAAAACAAAAATCTTTGCCACTGGAATAATAGGCAATATCATGGTAGAAAAGATTGGAAGTGTCAATGACTTCATCTTACTTGGACCCACAAACAACACTCTAGGTTCAAGCAGTCAGGAAATCAGGAGACATATTGCACTGGAGAAGTCTGTAGTCAGGGACCTCTCCAAATTACTAAGGAGCATTAATGTCAGTTTGAGAACTGTCTATACTTTCAAGAGTTGGACAATGATTTTGTAAATTACTACCTAACTTGGGAAGGACTGGAGAGCATTATGCTGAGTGAATTACTCAGTCCCACAAGGAAAATATAGAATAAATCCATTATTGTAGAATGAGTATAAGGATCCAAGAGGGGTGGGAGAGATAGGAAGCAGTGAGATGTGGATGTGGGGTGAGGAAAGCAGGGATTAAATATCAAGTTGTACAATTTGATGAAAAAGTGAGGGAAATTGAAAGAATTTGTTCTTGAGATCAATGTATTTGAGTTTTATAAATAAACTAGTTGTTGTAGTTGTTGTTAGTGCCATCGACTTATAGAGACCATATGTACAACAGCCCTAAACCCTGCTCTATCTCTTGCCAATCTTATTGTCTCCAACATGCCTATTCCCATTACTCCAGTGACTGAATTAACCCATCTCATCAAGGGTCTTCCTCTCCTGCACTGTCCCTCCACCCTCTCAAGCATCACATCCTTCTCCAAGGACTGATCCCACCTTGCAACATGTTCAAAGTATGTCAGGCAGAGCTTCCAAATCCTTGCCTCCAAGGAGCAGCCGGGCTTCACCCTCTCCACGACGAACCTCCTTGTTCTCCTAGCAGTTCATGGTATATTCACTACTCTTCTCCTAACTCTTGTTGTTAAGTGCTGTCGAGTCACAGGCGACTCTTAGCGACTCTGAACGAAAGTCCTCGACACTTGCTTGTGTGACTTTTATCCTGTCTCCATGTTCATAGGGTTTCCGGAGGCAAGCTATTTATGGAAGTGGATCCCACTCCTGCTTCCAAGTTTCTTTCACCAGGGAGCACCACCAAACACTGTCCACCATGGGTAACCTCCTAACTAGTAGGGCAAAAAATTTAAAAAGTCTTGTAGATAGAAAACAGAAAGGAAGAAAAAAGAGTTGGACAATGTATAAGGATGGCAGAAGAAGAACTGATGTCTTTGAACTGTGGAACTGGAGAAAAAGACTGAATATTTCATGGACTGCCAAAAGAGCAAACACATATGTATTGGAGAAACTACAATCAGATAATTCCTTGAAGGTAAAGGTAGTGAAGCTTCATTTCACATACTTTGAGCATGTCACTAGGAGAGGCTGTCATTGGAGAGGGACATCATGCTTGGAAAGGTGGAGGAATGGTGAAGAAGAACTTCAACCAGATGGATTTACACAGTAATTGCAGCAATGGACTCGAGAGTGTCAGAGATTGTGATGATGGCACAGGGTAGGTTGGGACTCAGATCTGTTGTTCATAGGGTCACTCTGAGTAGTCCTCAACTCAACTCATACTCAACTAAGAGCAAAAACAATGGTCCCTAAAGAAGGACATTGTCCATGAAAAAAAGGAAAACCTTCAGACAACTGGGATGCAACTATAAGCCTAATTATAGCAGTGATTAAGAGTATATTGTTTTGTACATGAGTTCTCTCATTTAGAACTGACTTGCTGTAACCTAACAACAATGTTTTTTTAATTAATGTTAGTATTATTATTACTGTTAGACTATGGAGAACTTATTAGTCAATCCATCATATTGTTTTGAGGATATAAAATAAAGCACTAACTTGAAAGATGTCAGGCCACAGAAGAAAAAGCTCTCCCAGAAGAAACTGAAGAAACAAAAACTATGGCTCAAGAATAATAAGTCATCAAATAAAATTAAGACTTAAAAAAAAGTAATAATTCTTTAGCTGGGTCTATTTCTCATGTTTGCTGCTCATATTATCAACATTGTCCTCTTGCAGTGCCTGATAAAGAGGAAAATTGTTAAACCGTGTCCAAACCTCTTGGAAATAAAATCATGGGAAGATTGAGGCACAATAGATGTTGTGCAATGAATGAAGCCTGAGCCTGGAAAAGAAGATTTGAGAGAAGAGATTTAGCATCATTTTTGTTTCACTCCTTCCCCATGCCCTGGAAATGTCTAAAATCTCCAGAATATTCCAAAATGTTAAATACACACACTAACATCAGTTTCACAAATACTCACTTATTGTCACTGAGTCAAGTTGACTCAAATTGACCTTCCAGTGAGTTTTCAGAGACTGTGAAGCATACAGGAGGAAATTGCTCATCTTTCTCTTGTAGAACCGCCAGTAGATTCTAGGAGTCTTTGGGTTGGCAATATAATTCATTATCCACCAAATTCCCCAAGCTTCTCTTGCCTAGAAGTGTGCACAATTAAGTAAGTGTCTAAGAACTTTAAGAAGGCACACAGTTCAAATCCACCGGCTGAGCAGCAGGAGAAGGATGGACAATCTCCTGCGTGAGATTTATTGCCTCTGAAAACCCACTGGCGGGTCAGCTATGGGTCAGCTCTGACTCAGTGGTACACAACAACAACAAATTTGAGAAAATAAAAGACTATGCTATTAGTAACTCATTGTGCAGCTTAAAATATTGTCTGTTAGCTTGAAAATTAGCCCTGAATACCTGTTTCCCTGATGCTGAGGTGAGGACTCAGCAAAGCATACGTACCTGTGCTCTAGGGACTTCCTGTTAGGACTGGCACTAGAGCATAGCGGAAAGTCATCAGAAAAACTAGAGGAGGGAGTGAGTTTACCAGAGAAAATACAGGGGGGAAAATGATCATAAATATGTTTCAAATACTGCAGTGTTGTTTTTCTGAAATTTAAATTTAAGTAGATATCCTCTCGTGGCTTAGTGGTAAGAAATTGCCAATCCAAAGAGAAGTGATTTGAATCCCTTGTGTGATTAACTGCCTCTGAAAACCTGCCAGAGAGTCAGTAAGTGTGAGTTCTGACTTGGGCACACAACAACAAACAACAATGTATCTGTTAAATCTGGCAACCCCAAGAGAGAGAGGTAAGCCCTAGTTTATTTCCCTGACAATCCACCCCACCTTTGGTTTATTTGCCTCTGCCAGCTATATTTCATTCTAGTAGAAGCTACTGAGTTCAGTAGAGGAAAGCTGACCTTTGGGTGGTAACATACATCATGGAGTACTGGGTGACAGACCCTTGCTGCAGATTCCTTTTCTACACCTTGGAGCTTGCAATGGCAAAGAAGTCTACAGTGGCAAGAGGAAAACCGGTCATGTTACTCATTATTCCCTTATTCTGATGAGCCCTTTATTTAAAAAAAAAAAAAATCAATGCTTCTACCCGTTGGCAAGTGATTATAAGTTCTTCTGCTGACAGAAAGTAGTAACTTTCCAAGTGGTCCCCAAGGTGTTTTCCATGACTTTTGTATAAAATTAGCACAAATACAGTGGCTTAAAACAACAGACATGTAAAAAGACCAACAACTCAATTATAATACAGCAGAGAATGTGAATAGACACCTCACCAAAGAAGATATATTAAGATGGTCAACACACACACGAAGATATGATCAAATCTTTAGCGCTCTGTGCTGTGAGGTGCCAACAAGTCAACTTTAACTCACAGTGACCCTGCAGACAATAGATCAGAACCTTCCCCCATCTGTGCCATCTGCCTTATCTCCCACGTGCTCGACCCCATCGTGACAGCCACTGTGTCAAAAGAGTCTCCCTCTCTTTCTCTGACTCTCCACCTTTCCCAGCTGTCTTTTTCCAAGGACTGGGCCCTCGTGACAACATGCCCAGAGCATGTGAGATAAAGCATCACCGCTCTTGCCTTTAAGGAGCATCCTGGTTGTACTTCCTTCAAGACAGAGTTATGTGCTATTCAGGAAGGCTGCAGGCTATTTTTCTGGTCACCAAAGGACAATGGAAGAGATTCATTTGTACCAGCAGGCATGGAGGGGAGGGAGTTTCTTGCTTACCATCTGTCAGATGGACATGAGAGGGACCAGTCACCTGTGGGACTCCTGTGGGGTTCCAGCAGGTGTGACAACAAGGAGGAATTTGAAGATACTGATTCAGGTCCCCTTTCCTGTTAAGCTCAGGACAATTCATATGGGCAAGAATTAAAGGGGTATTTATCCCGCATAAGAAGGAACCCTGGTGGTACCGAGGCTTGGGGCTCAGCTGTTTACTGAACGGCTGGTAATTTGAACCCACAAGACTCTCTTCAGGAGAAAGGTGTACTATTTTGCTTCCTAACAGATCAGAGTGCAGGAAACCCTGTGGGGCAGTTCAGCCCTCTCCTATCTGGTTGCGATGAGTCAGAATCAGCTTGATTGCAACAGATTTGGCTTTTAAAAGACAGTGTGACAAATGTCCATCATCCACTGTCTTACAAGAGTTCATTTGAAGATCTAACTCCTGGGGGATTGGAGGTAAGCAGTGAATGCAAGAGAAAGTGGCAGGAGGAAAGCACAGAAACAGTGGATACGTGTGCTGGAAAAAGTTACTCCGCTAGCTTTCAGTTCTGTCTTGGGTGCATTGCCACCACGCCAAGTCTCTTGCCTGAGAGGACACACATCCTTCCATAGACTGCCAGCCAGAAGAGGAGCCAGTTGGCAATGCCATGCTCTTAGAAGTTTTATTATTTGTAACTTAACAGCCAGGACTTCTGTTCAGAAACACCTGCCAAGTTGGCCAGCAAGGGAGGTGCTCTACACGTTCTCGGCCAGAAAAAGCAATGCCAGTTTGCTCACATGACTCTTCATCTGACAGGTTTAAGAAGCAGCTGGAGTGACTCATATGAACCCTAATTTCCCAAGTGGGGTAATAAAGGAACAGAGAAGGTAATTAGTGATTCATGTGTGATACCTGGAGAGGCTTGGCAGACAAACCCCTGCCCACCTCAGCCAGGTACATCGTGTCCACAATTTGTGTTTTTCAAAGGCAGAGTGTTAAGGCTCTTGGACATATGGCTAGGAACACTGCAGAGTTGACTAAGTTTTTTTTTTTTTTTAAAGTACATCAAATGGCAAAGTTCTCACCTTCCATAATAAAGTTCAGGCTTCCTGGTTGGCATTCTTTTTTATTCAAAGTAGGATTTACATATTTCTGATACCATTGGGTACATAAAACCAAAACGTCAGACCTATTGCCATTGAGTCGATTCCAACTCATATCAACTTCTTGTTACAGAGAACTGACCCACAGAGGTTTCTTGGCTGTGAGCTTTACAGAAGCAGATCACCAGGCTCTTCCCTCATGGCCATAAAGGGCAGCTTCAAAGTACAAAGCAAATTGTCCTGGTGACACTCAAGGACATTTCTACTATTCTTATTTTGCAATGAGGAAAGAGACATTAAGGAAGGTAATCAACGTAACAAATTGCACTCTGTGAAATGGACATTACAGCTGTCTCTGGGAACAACAAGAAAACCCTCTGGAAGTTATTCATAGTAAACTACAGAGTAAAAAAAGTTATGTTTTGCCAGAGGGTGGCAATGGTGGTGGTGGTGTCAATGCCTCTAACCCCTGTGTTGTTGTTGTTGTTGT
>NW_006399791.1:2117729-2123415 GCF_000299155.1 Elephantulus edwardii
AAGTTCCTCATTCATCACCATATGTTGTTTCATAAAACTATTCATGCAAGACAATTCTTTTTGGTATAGTGACTGTGTGTACTTCTTCCATCTTCTTTTAATGTTGCTTTGGTCATCCAATAGTCTGTCCACAGCATCTAAAGTGTTGCAATGAGAGGCTTACATTTGGGGTTTTTTTGTTGTTGTTCCTTCAGGTTATGGAATGCCGAACAAGTTCAGCCCTTTTGATTTAGTGATGCTAGCTCTTTGTACACTCCATTATAATACTTTGCTTTGTGTTACCATGATAAAAAAATAAAAATCAATTACAGGGTAACCATAAAGAGACTTAAACTTTTAAAACAAAATAACAAAGAAAATTATGAGAATTTAATAAATACACAAAAAATTGCAATCAAGGAAATGAAAAGAAAAATCTGATAGCTCCAAATGAACTCAGTACAGAAAAATATGCACAGAAAAGAATCAAGACTACAACTAAAAAAAGTGACAGTCTTAAATGTATACCTATCATTAATGGCACAGAATGTAAACGGATTTAATGAACCAGTCAAGAGAAAGAGATTGGCAGAATGGATAAGAAAATAGTTCCCATCAATTCACTGTATTGAAGAGACTTACCTTAGGGACAAAAAAATTTAGAAAAACATTAAAAAAAAATAAGAGAGTAGGAAAAATATGTCAAGTTCACAGAAATTTGAAAATAACAGGTGAGGTAATATTAATATTTGATAACATACACATCAAGGCAAAACCCAGCTGCCATGGATTGAATTGTGTGTGCCTCCCCAAATTATATTTGGAGAGTCAGCAGAAGAGGTGAAAACCCTCAACCAGGTGTATTGACAGGGTGACTGCTTCAATGAGCTCTAGTGTGCCAGGAAATTTAAGGATGACACAGGATATGGTAGGGTTCAGATTTGTTGTTCATAGAGTTGCTACAGTTTTTACTTATCTTGACGGTAACTAACAACAATAAAATATATGTTTAAAAATGCTTTTGGTCAGCAGTATGGGCTGGAATCCAGTTTGGAAGTCATCTGCAGCAGCCAGATCCTATGGAGGCTTGTTTGCTGGTTCTGGTGAGGTTTAGGGTAATGTTGACTCACTAATGGGTGAGAGTTAATTTGATTCAGCCTCCTATTTAAAAATGCTTTTGGTTAGAAATATGGGGCTGGAATCTAGTTTGGAAGTTATCTGCAGCAACAGTGGTGACCCATGGTGGAGAGTGTTTGGTGGAGCTCCCCGATTAAAACAAGCTTGAAAGCAGGAGTGGCATCTACTTCCAAAGTAGCTTGCCTCCAGAAACTCTAGGAATGTGAAGAAACAATGAAAGTTATACAAGTGTTCATTCATAAGGCATCTCTGACTTGACGACACTTAACAACATAGAGAGAGCTCTGTTTGCCTAGTGGTTAGAAATTTATGCTACCAAGTCTAAGGTAGGTGATTTTAATCTGAGGCACTCAGGACTGGTTTAATTGTTTTAGGTCAAACATTCTTCTAAGTGGCATAGCATTGGTCTGTCCATTTGCTGTACAGAAATAACTCGTGGTTGCTGTGATGCTAAACTCTGTGACACTGAAGTATTAAATTCTATAATGGTTACCCATGGTGGACAGTGTTTGGTGGAGCTCCCTGATTAAAATGAACTTGGAAGCAGAAGTGGTATCCGTTTCCAAAATAGCTTGCCTCTGGAAACTCTATGAATGTGGAGAAAACAATGAAAGTTATACAAGTATTCAGGTCTTTCATTCAAAGGGTGGCTATGAGTCCTCTTCTACTTGATGCCACTTAACAACAACAACAAAGATATAATGTGGAAATTGTAGAATGAGCCCATATGATCTGATAAACTAAGTAGTTGTAAAAGGATTAAGGGTAGACTACAACATCCCTTAATCCCATATCAGCCATGAATAATGCAAGGGAAATTTTCTTAGTTGTACACATTTATTGTTTTTACATGCCGTCAAGTTAGTATTGACTCAGATTCTGATCTACTGGAGGGTTAGAGCTGAACCCCAGTGGGTTATAAGAAGCAGTAAATCCCACAGAAGATTATACATCTTTCTCCTTCTCCCATTCAATAGCTGGTGGATTTGAACCAATATTTTCCAGCTGTCTGTCCCACTCCTTACCACTAGGCCACCAGAGCTTCCAAGGTTGACCTCTTGAATTTGAACTTCTAAGCTTCTAAACTACAAGAGAATAAATTTCTGTTTCTTAAAGCAAGAAAAACATATACTGAATTTTTGTTTGTATAATTTATCAGAGAGAAAGTTTATAAGCAGAGTGTTATTCAGTTTCCATGTATTTGGCTTTATTTCCCTGCTCTTGCTATTATTGGTTTCTAACAGTGTAACTGCACGTCTAGCCCAAAGGCAGCACAATTTCTGATGGTTTGGATCCACCACTGGCTCTGCAGAAGAAAGATGGGCATTCTCCTCCTGTGTGATTTACAGACTCAGAAAACCCACAGCAAGTTCAGGTATGGGTCGGTTCTGACTCAGTGGCAACGAGGATTTTTTTTAATTTTTATAATTTATAGCAACATGATCAGAGAAGAGGACTTCCATTATATTGATATTGTTTTAAATTTATTGAGCCTTATTTTGTGGTTTAGCATATGATCAACTCTGGAGAATGTTCCAAGTGGACCAGCAAAGAATGTGAATTGCTTTTTTGTTGAGTGGTTTGTGACGCCAAGTTGGTGTAGTTGAGCTCTCTATCTTTGTTGGGTTTCCTCCTAGTTGTTTGGTTTTTCTTTGAAAATTATGTGTTGAAATCTCCTACCATTATTGTGGAATTGTTCTTTCTTTTTCCAGTTCTGTTAGTATTTACTACTATTTTGTGGTGTGGTTTGTTTTTTTTTTTTTCATTTAATCACTAGACAATGCTCTTCTTTGTTTTTTATGTTGATATCTTAAGTTTTTCTAGTGCTACTCTAATAGACATACTACAAACAGAAGTTATATGAACAAAAATTTAGTTTATGTTGTTCTTGCTTTACCAAACAGAAATTTATTTTCTTATAGTTTAGAAGCCTAGAAGTTCAAATTCAGGAGGTCAGCCTAGGAAGCTCTGGTGGCCTAGTGGTAAGAGGTGGGAACAACAGCTGGAAATTATTCTATTAAAAGCTGTTTTGTTAACCCAAAAGTGGAAACTTTCTGGTTCTAATCCACTGTGGGAGAAAGACAGCCAGTCTCCCCCTGTGTCATCTACAGTCTCAGAAACCCAGTAGATGGTTGGCTATGAGTAGATTCTGACTTGACGGCATTGAGTTTGAGGTTTTGTTTTTAGTTTAAAAGCTAATGGGTAATAAGAAGGGGGAAGTGTGAAATAAATAATTCTTAGAAGAACACAAGATTGAAACATAAGATACCAAGATCATTTTGGGGATTCATGAAGAGCAGTCCTCAGAGGTCAATTTAAAGCAATTCATGCATATATCGAAACAGAAGAAAAAAATAGAAATCGGTGACTTCATCCAACGACCGCAAGAATTTTAAAAAAAATCAGAAAAGAAAAAGATTACAAAGCCTACAGTTTCTGGAAGAAAGGAAATAATGAAATAATTTATTATTATATATTCATTATATAAAAATAAACTAAATAGGGAAATAATAGAATAAAAAAGTAAATTATTCTTTTTAAAAATTAACAATATTGACAAATTATTGGCTAATTTAAGAAAGGAAAAGAAATAGAAGAGGCATATGACACAAATGAAATGGAGGACATCACAACACATTTTAGAAAAAATAATAAAAGAATCCTATGGAGATAGTACTCGCATAAATTTGAAAAACTGAAGAAATAGACAAGTTTTTAGAAGCACATGATTTACCAAAACAATAGATAATGTACGATAGAAAATGTGAACAGGTTCATCATAAATGAAGAAATTAAACAGTTAAGGTCATAAAATAATTATACTGGTCGGTTTCTTTTTTAAAAAGTCCTATCCCTGGTAACTTCACTGGTGAATCCTATGAAACATTAAGAGTTGATTACAAAAAACTTCCCCACCAGGATAGAAAGCGAAGCCACAGACTGGGAAAAAGTATTTGATAAGGGACTTATATGCAGAATTTATAAAATACTTGAGCACCACAACAAGATAAAGGTAAATAATCCAATAGAAAAACGGGCACAGGATGAACAACTTCACCAAAGAAGACATTCAGATGGCTAATAAGCCCATGAAGAAATGTTCAAAATCCCTAACTCTAAGAAAGATGCAAATCAAAACAACTATGAGATATCATCTCACCCTAGTCAGAATTGCAAAATTTAACAGAACAGCAAGCAACAAATGCTGGCGAGGTTGTAGAGAAACTGGAACCCTTATTCACTGTTGGTGGGAGTGTAAAATGGTGCAACCACTGTGGAAAGCAGTATGGCGTTTTCTCAAAAAGTTACAAATAGAGATAGCATTCGACCCAGCAAATTTCACTACTGGGAATATACCCCAGAGAGACCATAACTGACATCCAAGCAGACATATGCACACCCATGTTTATCACAGCTCTGTTCACAATAGCAAGGAGTTGGAAACTACCTAAGTGCCCATCAACAAACGAATGGATAGAGAAGCTGTGGTATATTCACACAATGGAATACTACATTGCCTTGAAAAACAAGGAACTCATGCAATATTATTCAAAATGGGTGACCCTGGAGGACCTTATGCTGAGTGAAGTATCTCAGTCACAAAAGGACAAATACTGCATGGTGCCACTGTTGTAAAGCAGGACTGACCTTGGGGTTGGGAGGAGACTGAGACGGATGGGTTCAATGATGTATATATACTGCATTGAAACAGATGAGGGAGAAAACTGTTTAAGAGGGAAAATTATTAAGGATTTTTGTCCTGATGGGAATCCAGAGCGAATGCTGTATAGTGGAGTGGACCTGGGGGGAGGGATTGTAAAACAATGAAGGAATTTTTCTTTTACTTTTCCAAGAGTGTGCTGTACTGGCAGGGGGGGAGGAGGGTTGGAAGGCTGAAAAATGCAACAATGAGTAAATGGAAATCCAAAGTCTCTTTAAATTTTTATTGAAATTAATAATACATTTTTTAAAAAGAAATAAAAAAAAGAGTTGATTACAACTCTGCTTAAACATTCTAAAACATAGAAAACGGTGGAATACTCATGAACTCATTTTATGAAACTAGCATGACCACAATGCCAAAACCAGATAAAGACACAGCTAAAAAAGAGAATTGCAGACCAATGCCCCTCATGAGCAGGGGCACACCAATTCTCAGCAAATTCCAGCCAATAGGACACAGCATTATGTAAAAAATAATACATAATGATATATAATTATATATCACACTCAAGTTGGATTCATACTTGCTATGTAAGCTTGGCAAGCTTGGTATCCCACTGCTTAAAGAAAACAAAGGAAGAGGACTGCATGACTGCTTGACATAGATATATAGTTAGCACATGCAGGGCTGCATCTTTTTGGTGAAACATCTCATTTGATATGCTGTTAAATCTTGGGGTCTTAGTTAACAGCAATGCCTTCTGAACAATTTGGGCTGCTTCTTTCAGTACCATTCATTCTTTTTTTTGTAATAACAACAATGATATATTTTATTCATGATATCTTCATAATTCATCTTTTTTTTGTGGATTTCCATTCATTCATTGTTGCACTTTTCTCCCCGCCC
>NW_006399791.1:2123515-2146912 GCF_000299155.1 Elephantulus edwardii
TCCACTCTGAAAACCTCATTCCGAACTCTTAATTCATTCTTAAGCATATGCTTCGGGAAGTGTCTTGCCATCTCTTCTTTTTTTAAATTTTTTTATTTTAATGATTCAATTTGTATGGCACCCCTTCCAACATTTGTGCATTTATTCAACCTTCTTCTCATGCTCCCTGTGTAATTCAATATTTTGCCTATGAACTCCTTCAGTACTGTAAATTGAGCCTTGGAATGTTTCTTTTTTTAACTGTGATTTTAGTGAAAGTTTACAAAGAGATTGATTTTCACTCATTCATACATATTAACTTTCCTCCGTACTCCTCACCCAATTAACTTTGTATGTTTATCCTGTTCCAGATTAATTGTCATACATATAATGACTAATTGTTCATCACTTTCAGATTGCCCTTCCTTTTTCCTTTTCCAGTGGAATGTTTATTATCTATAAATTCTTTTCCCATTCTCTCCACCCCACCCCTGAGTCGTATCCATCCTATCATTAAACAGTGGTCTTATGCAGTATTTGTCCTTTTGTGACTGAGATACTGCACTCAGGATTATGTGTTCCAGACTTATCACACTGTGTAATGTTTTACATGTTCATTGCTTCTCAGTGCTATTTAATATCCCATTGTATGGATGGACCACATAGTCTCTATCCATTCATTTGTCATTGGGTACTTGGGCTCCTTCCAATTCTTTGTTACTGTGAATAATGCTGTAATAAACATGGGTGTGCATACATCTGTTTGTGTCACAGCTCTGAATTTTTTTGGATGTCTTTTTAGTAAAGGGATAGCTAGGAATAATTGTATTTCTATTTTCAAGCTTTTGAGGAAGAGCCAGACTGCCTTCCATAGCGGCTGTACCATTTTATATTCCTACTAGCAGTGTATGAGAATTCCAACCTCTCCACAACTTCACCAGCATTTGTTGTCCTGTTGAACTTTGCTGTTGTTACTGGAAAGAGATGATACGTCATTGTTGTTTGGATTTGAATCTATCTAATAGCTAGTAAAAGCAGAAAATACCAGAAGAATGCCTACTTGTGCTTTTTTGATTATGCAAAGACATTTGACTGTGTGGAGCATAACAAATTATGGTTAAAGTGGATAAGAATGGGAATCCTCGAACACTTAATTATGCTCATATGAAACCCATACCTAGACCAACAAACTGTTATTCAAACAGAGCAAGGAAACACTGCACAGTCTAAAATTTAGGAAGATATGTGTGCAAAGGTTGTATCCTTTTGCCCCACTTATTTAATCTGTATTTTGAGAAAATCATTCAGGAAGCTGCCCTCTCTGAAGAAGAATGTGGCATCAGGCTTAGAGAGTAAATAGAACTTGAAATGCTTGTTGCAGAATATTAAAGATTAGAGCGTGCAATATGGATTACATCTCAACATCAAGAAGACAAAAATTTTCACCACTGGATTTATAGGAAACATTATAACACAAAAGAATGAAATTGTCAGCAATTTCATTTGGATCCACAATCAAAACCTTTCACTGGCAGCATTGTACTGCAAAGGCAAGAAACTGTGCTGTAATCCTGAAGGGATGTAGTTCAAATCCACCATCTGCTCTATGGGAGAAGAATAGGAAATCTCCTCCCATAAAACTAACTGACTCTGAAAAATCCACTGGAGGGTCAGCTACAGCAAGGATAAATAAAATACCATTTTCTTCATTTGTCATTCTGATACATCTCATTCACTCATTGACATCAAGTTTAAACTGATTAATATCTCATTGATCCTCCAGTGGTTTTGGGGGAGATTTTCAACCACACAGGAACTGATTCCTCATTTTTCTCCCATAGAACTTGCTGGTGGATTTGAACCACCAGAGAGGCACTATCTTTGGGTTTGCAGCACAATTCCCTTCCTAGAAGACTATATAATTGTCTGATTTAAAATTGCCAAGACCTGCCCACTTAAGCTCAGTTATGCCTAGGGTTTCGATCTATGTTTTCAGTTTCTTTTTGACAACTTCTAATTTCTCAAGTTTCATACTTCATGTTACAGTGATTCATTGATGTTTGCAATCGTTTCTCCTCATTTTACAGGGATGCTCCAACAACTATTGAAGGTTCTTTTGGCATATTAGCGCACGTAAAGACCGTGTCCCACATCCTACTTTGATAATAGGTATTGGGGATTTAAAAGCACACAAGCAGCCATCTAAGATGCAACTGCAGTTCTTTCCCCATCCAGTGTAAAGAAAGGGGAAGGAAATTAAGGATGCATGGACACAGTCTACAGTTCTGATGGTCCATGCAAATTCAAATCTCAACCCCCATGACCTTGATTGACCTTGATTGAGATCAGGAGGGCTAGATGGTACCCAGCTACCACTGATGACCACTCTGGAGGGAGAATCACAACAGAGGGTCAGAGAGTCGGAGAAAATGTGGAACAAAACTCCGAATCCTAAAAGTTGCAGACTTACTGGTCTGATAGAGACTGGTGGAGGTCCATTTCAGCCAGGAACGGAATTATCCAGGCAACTCAACTTTTTGTCCAAAAGTAGGTTGGCCTACAAAATAATCACCAGGAAAATGTTCCATCCTAGAACAATCAACCATATAATATCAACGAGAAGTGTTTGCCCAGGGATAAAATGCTGAAGGCAGGAAATGATAGATAGAAAGATGAGTGGAAACAAAAATCACAGTGCAAAAGTGAGAAGAATGTTGTTACAATATGAAGTTCATGCCAAGGTCAAGAAAAAAGAATGTTTTGGAATGACATAGTGGTGATGGTTGCACAGAATTAGAAATACACTAAATGGTACTGAGTTGACCCCTTCTAAAAGACTAAAACAGTAACTAGTATGCTATGTGTATTTTATCACAATTAAAAAGGGCAAAATTATCCGACCCTTTAAATTATAACAATAAAGCTCATCCTGTGGATATACTACAGCCCACTAGACAGTTCTCAAAAAGATGACTGTGTAATATTTATCAACCTATTCTGTCCCAGAGAGAAAAAGAGCAGTTGGTCTAAGTGAACCTACCTTTGACACTTGCATTTACAATCTATTCTGGAAACATTAGTAGCAGACTAGTTACTAAAAGACAAAAGTCAACAATATCCCAGATGTTTGATTTACTGTATCTCCAACATCAGCTGTTCCTCCTTTAGTGAGTTCCCCCACTTCTCTAGTCCCCCTGGACTCTGTGGTTCACTGTAAGGTCCCAGAAGTGACCTGGGGGAAATGATTCATGTGACTGTGAGTGATGCAGGCTGGTGTTGCAGAGACTGGTGAGCAATGGATGAGGATCTTGTCGACTGTCAGTTTCAGTGCAACTAGATGTTGTGTCCCAGGAGAGTAAAGACCTCAAAAAAGTGCCAGTCCTGGAGGATTTCATAAGCTTTCATTATGAAGTCTTTGCCTAATGATGTCATTACCAGGTGTTTTTAATCCCCATTCTATAGGTTTTCTATTCACTCTATTGGAAAAAGTTTTTGATGCACACTTATGGTTGCTGTTGTGTACCATCAAGTCAGAACTGGTCCATACTTGACCCTCAAGCAAGTTTTCAGAGGCAGTTAATCACACAGGAGGAGACTGCCCATCCATCTCCAGCAGAGCAGCTGGTGGCCTCGAACTGTGTGCTTTTGCGATTGTGGGGCAGCTTCTTGCCACTAAGCCAACTAGAGTTCCTTTGATGCACATAGATACTTGAGTTTTAAATGATCTCATTGGTTAATTTTATCCTCTTCTGGTAGTGCATTTCTAGTCGTATTTGCAAGCCTATTTAAGCTATAAGCTAGAGCCAGCTGTCTGGCAGACTGGCTGGAAGAGATTCATATTTGTTCCTATTCCCAAGAAAAGTGTTCCAACGCAACATGGAAATTATCGAATGGCAGCATTCATATCACACACAAGCAAAATACTGCAGAAGATCATTCAATTGCTAATGTCAGTTGGAACCTGGATGAAAGTAGAGAATATCAGATGAACATCTATTTATACTTTATTTGCTATGCAAAGGAATTTGACTGTGTGGATAATAACAAATTATGGCTAATATTAAGAAGAAATGGAATCCCAGAACATTTAATAGTGTTCATGCAAAAACCTAAATGTAGATCAAGAGGCTACTGTGTGAATGGAGCAAGGGAGCACTACATGGTTAAAATGATGAAAAATTTGTGTCAGAGTTGTATCCTCTCTCCATATCTATTCAATCTGTATGCTCAGCAAATTATTTTAGTAGCCAGACCCTATTAAGGAGAATGTGGCATCAGGACTGTAGGAACACTCACCAATAACTTGTGTTATGCAAATGACACAACCTTGCTTGCTGAAAGTGAAGATGATTTGAAGCATTTGCTGCAGAAGATCAGAGAATGCAGCCTTCAATATGGATTGTGTCTCAACATCAAGAAAACAAAAATTCCTTCTACTGGGTCAATAGACAATATCATGATAGAGGGAGAAAAGATTGACATTGTCATCTTACTTGGCTCCACAATCAATATTCTGGTTACCAGCAAGAAATCAAAAGAGATGAGCGGTTAGGAGATTATGTTATGTATTGCACTGAGCAATTCTGCTATCAAGGACCTCTCCAAATTATTGAGGAGAAATAGTTTTAGTTGAAGACTAAGGTGCATCTAATACAGGCCATGGTCTTTTCAATTACTTGCAATGCATCTGAGAGCTAGACAATGAGCAAGGATGCCAGAAGAATTGATGTTTTTGAGCTTTGTGTTGGAGAAGAGTACTGAATATCCCATCGACAGCCAAAAGAATAAACAAATGTATCTTGGAGAAAGTGCAGGCAGAGTTCTCCTTGGAGGCAAAGATGTTAAAGCTTAGTCTCACATACTCTGGCATGCTGCTAGAAGAGGCTATTCCTTGAAGCAGGACATCCAGGGTTGGAAAGGTGGAGAGTCAGCAAAAGAGAGGAAAATCCTCAGACAGGTTGACTGTTAGTGCTGCAATGGGCTCAAGTGTTTCAGAAAGTGTGAAGATGACACAGGACAGGACAGGGTTTAGATCTGCTGTTCATAGGGTCACTATGGGTTGTAATCAACTCATTGGCACCTAACAACAACAAAGCCTTCTAAGTTTGGTCCCATTTTGTCGCTTATGATCCTTATGGTTTAGGGTTTTACCCTTAGGTCTCTAATCCACCATGACTTGATTTTTGTGTGTGGTGTGAGATGTGGATTGTCTTTCAGTTTTCTGAAAGTAAATCTTCAGTTTTACCATCACCATTGGTTGAAAGGATTATTGTTTCCCCATTAAATAGATTTTTATTCTTTGGAAAAAACAAATTCTTTGACTATTGGTAGATGGGTTAATTTTGGGGTTCTCAAAAATTGGTCTCTCATTGTACCAATGCCATGCTATTTTGGTTACTACAGCCATAAAGTAAGTTTTGAGATTAGGGAATGCTGTGCCTCCTATTTAATTTTTATTTTTCAGAAGAGTTTTGCTTATTTGAGGCCTCTTTCCTATCCAAACAACCTTGCCAATTGCCTTTTCTATCTCTTTGAAAAATGAGATTGGTATCTGTATTGGGATTGAGTTGGAACACATAAATTGCTTTTGCTCTTCACTATGTTTACTTTTCCTCTATATGAACAAGGAATATTTTTCCATTTAGTTATTTCTCTTACTGTTTCTTGTAGTGTTTTGCAGTTTTCCTTATGTCTTTAATGTCTCTAGTTAGGTTTATTCCCAAGTATTTCCTCTTGTGTTTGGCTACTGTAAATGGTATTGCTCTCTTAGTTTTCTTTTCCATGTTTTCTTTGTTACAGTAGAGAAATGTCATTAATTTTTGTATATTGATCTTGTATCTTGGCACTCTACTAAACTGATCTACTAGGTAGAACAGTTTTTTTTGTTGAGTCTTTGATGTTTTCTGTGTACACTCTTTTGTCGTCTACATGTAGTGACAGTTTCACCACCTCTTTGCCAATATGGATGCCTGTTGTTTCCTTCTCTTGTCTTTTTGCTCTAGTGAGTACTTTCAGAAGTAGAGAAAACTATAGGGACTCCACAAGAAAGAAACAGATAACCCAATAACAAACTGAGTGAAAGACATGAAAAGATTCTTCACACAGGAAGACATTTAGATGGTCAACAGACACGTTAGAAAATGCTCAAAATCACTGGCAGAGAGATGCAAATCAAAACAATAATGATTTTTCATCTTATTCCAGTAAGAGTAGCAAAGTTCAACATGACAGTAACCAATAAATGTTGGAGAAGATGAGAAGAGATGGGGATTCTTTAGCACTGCTGGTGGGAATATAAAATGATACAAATACTCTGGAAGAAAGTTTCACATTTCCTTACAAAGTTGAACTTAGAAATCCCATATAACCCAACTATTCCGCTGCTAAGAATATCCCCCAACAAAATGAAAATTGAGACACAAATGAAGATATGTAGATGGCACTTAACAACGACAATAAGAGAAAGCTCTCTTGGCCTAGTGGATAGAAAGTTATGCTAGCAAGCCAAAGGTGGGTGATTTTAATCTGTGGCCCTCAGGCCTGATTTTAATTGTTTTTGGTCAAACATTCTTCTATGTGGTATAACACTGCTCTGTCCATTTGGTATACAGAGGTAACTCATGGTTGTTGTGGTGCTAAACACTGTGGCACTGATGTATCAAATGTGGTAATGGTTACCCATGGTGGACAGTGTTTGGTGAAGCTCATCAATTAAAACAAGCTTGGAAGCAGGAGTGGCATCCACTTCTGAAATGGCTTGCCTCTGGAAACCCTATGAATGTGGAGAAACAATAAAAGTTATACAAGTGTCCGGGTCTTTTGTTCACAGAGTTGCTATGAGTCATCTGTGACTCGATGACACTTAACAACAACAACAAAAACATATTAATAGCAGTGTTATCCACAATAGCAAGGAAATAGAAATTGCTCAAATGCCCATCAACAAATTAATGGATTGAGAAATTTTGATATATTCACACCATGGAATACTCTATAGTATTAAGGAATAATTGTTTCATAAAATATTATAGAACACAGGAGAAATTAGAGATCATTATGCTGAATGAAAGAACTCAATCTCATAAGGATAAATACTATATTAGATAATTAGATTAAAAATAGAAGGATGATTAAAATGCATATAAATGTCCAAAAAAGGAAGGGGTAAGAGGGTGCACAAGGGAGGAAGGGTGGAAATCATTAGGACAGCAGAGTTTAGTGCGTGGATGGCGGGGTGTGTGTGTGTGTGTGTGTGTGTGTGTGTGTGTGTGTGTGAAGGAATGGCAAAGATTCAACGGAGACTTGAAAAGAGGGTAATAATATACATGGATCAATAGCAATTAATTATACAAAATGCAGTGTATAGAAATGATTGTATGAAACAATGTAAATAAAAGATTGTACAAAACACAATGTACATGGAGGGAAGAATCACAAAACCAAGAAATTTCAAAAAGGAGTGTCAGTATTGGCTTCCATAAGCTTATCTAGACCTCTAGTAGGGTGAAGCTTGAATCTAAATGAATATCAAAAAATAAAAAGTTAACCAATGACTAGGAAAGTCATTTTGAACAATACAACTTCGACACACCACAGCACTGAGAAAGTAAGGGAGAGTGTAGTTGATGAGAACTGAGGTCTGTAGTACGTAGAGGTCTTCAGAGCACCTAAGTAGTAGAGAGAGGCCCCTTTGAAAGGATCTACATCTCCCTTCATGGCAGAAGTACTTGATCTGAAAGACTTTCCTTCTGCTGGCTTTAACAACCCAAGCATTTTTCCTACTCAAAGGCAGGTGCTAAAAGTAAAGAAAAAAAATACTTCCTTGGAGAAGCAGTTAAATGCTGCTCGAGTTTGCTCTTGACAAGAGGACACAGCCTCTGTGCTTCACTTTCTCCTACAAAAACAGCTGGAGAGGAAGGAAAAGCCATCCAAGAAGTAATTCTACTTGGCTGTAGGGGAGTTTCAATGACGTTGGCTGTGCAGTTTAGGTGCCTTGGGGTTGTTGGGCAAGGTCTGAATCTTCAATTGCTCACTCACTGCTCCCAGCTTAATCTTATCAATCATCTTCCAGTCTTCTAAGAAATTACACTCTGACATCTTCACTTTGTAGCAGAAGAACCTACAGCCTAGGGCAGTTAGGAAGTTTATCTATTATCTTGGCACATGGTAAATTCTGGAACTGACAGTAACTCCAGAGTTTGCATCTGAGCTACTTGAAGGAGATGAGAAAAAAATAAGATGAAATAGCTCTTCCTGGGAGAAGATATTTGGGCATTTCATTGCCTTGGGTTTCTGAGTGGTACAAATGATTTTGCACTCAGCTACCAACCAAAAGTTTGGAAGACCAAACCCACACTGTACCACAGCAGAGGAAGGTTTTGTTGGTTTACTTATATAAGGAATAGAGTCAAGAAAACCTGCTGGAGTTCAGTTCTGTCTTGTCAAACACAGAACCTCCATGAATAGAAACCAAGGTGATAACAATGAGCCTGATATTTTGGGTTTACATTTCTTTTAGTGTTTTTTTTTCCTTTTTGTTCTTCATATGGACTTAGATTATATTTTCTCCTCTCAAGAAACTATTGCTTAACTGCACAGGTGGAGTGTGTGTGTATGTGTGTGTGTGTGTGTGTGTGTGTGTGTGTGTGTGTGTGTGTAAATAGGGAACATTATCTTCAATGCAAATCTGTAGAATAAGATCCAGAATGTTAAAGCTGCTCCTGCACTATCTTGGGAAGAACTCAAGGTGTTCTAGAATCTACAATGGACATTAACTCTAAGTAATGTTAACCATTCAATCCACTGCTCTCGAGTGGATTCTAATTCCTAACAACTCTCTCGGAGATGGGTGGGCAATCTCCTTCTGTGTAATTAACTGCCTTTGAGAATCTGCTGGGGGTCAGCTATGGGTTGGCCCCGACTCAACAGAACAGAACAACAAGTTCATCTGTCAGGTGCCAGAGCTGTCAATATTTGTGGGAGTAGATTGCCCATCTTTCACCTCATAGAGCAGATTGTGAATTTGAATCATTGACCTTTTCATTAGTAGCCGTGTCACATCCTAGCGTATCCCTTGGATTAGTGAAAGGAGTCCTGGCTAGTGGCCAGCTAGGGTAGTGAGTTGCATGTTGTGCTGCTAACTGAGAAAGGTCAATGGTTGGATTCCTGTGGGAGAAAGACGGGCCATCTCCAGTGAACATTTACAGCCTTAGAAACTCAATTAAGGATCAATATGAATAAAAACCAACTGAAAGCAGTGGATTCAGTTTGGAGTTTTATAGTTTCTAAGGAGTTTTTGCGTCATTGTGGAGCCATATATTGGGCTGCCAAAAGAAGAAAGGACTAGCCAAATCCACTCGCTAACCTTTCTGGAAACATAGCAGCCATACTGAAAAGTTCACAAATTGGAAGCATACAGCTCAGTAAATGGTCATAAAGGTAGCACACTCACACAGCCAGACCCAGTCCAAGAAAGAGCATGGCCAATCCTTCAGATGTCGCTATCTCCCTTTCCAGCCTTCATCCTCTGACCCTGGAAAGACATCCACTTTCCTGACCTGTAACAACGAAGAGGAATCTTGTCAAATTTTTTTCCAACACACAAATGGAAACATACAGTAAGCACGGGTTTTTTGGGGGTTTTTTTGTTTGTTTTTTTTTTGCATCTGGCTTCTTTCTTTTCATAGTATATTTATGAGATTCAGTCATATTGGTGCAAATAGTTGCAGATTATTCATTGTTACTAGAGTCTTTCATTCCAAGAATTAAACATCCAAGAATTAAACATTAATCAAAGAATTAAATATTAATTAAACATTCCAAGAATTAAACATTAATGGCATGTGGTTCAAATCCACCAGCTGCTCTGTGGGAGAAGGACGGACAATCTCCTCCCAGGCAATTTACTGTCTCTAAAAACCCGACGGTTAATGGGTAAGTTCTGACTTATGATAATTGTGTACAACTATTGATGAAATTTTTTTATTCCTTTGCATTCTCCCCTCGCTAGTTTATTTACAAAACTAAAGTACAAATTAGAACAAATTCTTTCAATTGCCCTCACCCCTGACCCATCAAATTGTACAACCCAATGATTAGTCACCCCTCCTCCTGCATATCCACATATGTTTCCAGCCTCTCCCACCCCTCCTGGATCCTTATACTCATTCTACAATAATGGTTTTATATAATATTTATCCTTGTGGGACTGAGTTCACTCAGCATAATGTTCTCCAGTCCCTTTCAAGTTAGGTAATAATTTACAAAGTTACTGCTCCTGCATGGTGGATAGTATTCCATTGTGTGAATATATCACAATTTATCTCACACCATACACAGAAATCAACTCAAGGTGGATCAGAGACCTGGGAGTAAAGCCCAAAACCATAATATTCATAAGAGACAAACTGGAATCAAGCTCAGAATTGTTAGTCCAAGGTATAAAGACACTGCCAAATACAACCAAAAATGCACAATCTAAACAGGATAAAATTGATGCATGGGCCCTTCTAAAAATTAAATCCCTGTGCAAATAAAAAACGTTTTCCAATGCAGTGAAAAGAAAACCTACAGACTGGGAACAAACATTTGGTAATACCATCTCAGACAAGAGTCTTATGACAAAAGTTTCCAGAATACTCCTGGGCCTCCACAAGAAAAAGACTGATAACCCAATCACAAAATGGGCAAAAGACACAGAAAGAGTTTTCACAGAGGAAAATATTAGGATGGCAAACAGACACATGAAGAAATGCTCCAAATCACTGGTAATAAGAGAGATGTAAATCAAAACCACAATGAGGTACCATCTCACTCCAGTAACAGTCGTAAAGTTTAACAGGGCAGCAAGCAATAGATGTTGGAGAGGATGTGGCAAGAAAGGAACTCTTATACATTGTTGGTGAAATTGTAAAATGGTGCAACTATTCTGGAAGGCAGTTTGGTGCTTCCTCAAAAAGCTGAACATAGAAATTCCATATGACCCAGCTATTTCACTACTTGGAATAAACCCTGAGAATAAGAAAACTGAGGCACAAATGGAGACTTGTACACCAATGTTCATAGCAGCATTATTCACCATCACAAAAACATGGAAACAGCCCAAATGTCCAACCACAAATGAATGAACTGATAAATTATGGTACATTCACACAGTGGAACACTATGTTGATGGATGTTTGAGAACTTTCCAGTTTGGGGCAAATATAAATAATGAGGTAATGAACTTTCAGGTGCAAGCCTTTTCAGATATTTTATATGCATTTGGGAAGCCCTAAAGATGGACCTGATTAAATGTTTAACTGCTCTTCAAAAGATTATTGTTTGAACTCATTTATGGGGGAATATCTGGTTATCTGCTACATTAAAGATTATAGCCAAAAACCCTATGAAGTGGCTCTAGTCTGTTATATGAGATCATTAAGAATTAAAACCAACTTGACAGTACCAACAAAAATTTATATTTTTTAAAGACAATTACTATTTTTTTTGTATGTAGTTTAAATATCAAGGATTCTGAAGCTTCAGCTGACATACTTTGGACATGTTGCAAAAAGGGACCAGTCCTTGGAGAAGGACATAATGCTTGGGAGAGTGGAGGGACAGCACAGGAGAGGAAGACCCTCAATGAGGTGGATTGATTCAGTGACTTGAGGTAATAGGAGTAAGTGTCTCAGAGACAGTGAAGTTGGCACAGGATAGAGCAGAGTATAGGACTTTTGTACACACGGTTGCTGTGAGTCACAATCAATTCAATGGCACATAAGAACAACAACAAGAGTTTAAATATACTTATCTTGTGACAAAACTCAACTGACTTGATTGAATTCCCAAACCTACTATATGAAGCTCTAATACACACATGTATGGACAGAAGTTCTAATTCTGAAAACAGAAACAAAATCTGAAAAACATTGGTTTGTTTTTTGAGTCCTCTCTCCCATTTTCCCTTCCCTGGTACTATCTTCTGAGGATTGAGATACCACTTTGAGTGTATCTACGTCATAATAAACACACTTATGATCTCAAAGCTTTAGATAGTTGTTAATGGCAATCTTTGTATACCACTAAAAAGGATAGAAGATCTCAATGAGAACAATAAAAAAAAAAAACAACAACCCTCGGTTCATAGTAGAGTCTCAATATCAAAGTCAACTTCATATTCCTTCTGTTTTTATCTTTTATCAATTATTCAGAGTTTGTGGTTCTGTAATATAGTTTCTTCTTTGGGTAGAAGATACAACAAATGCTGTTCAGGAGATGTTTTCTGAGATAAGGGAGAGACCCATTTTCAGGAAAAGAATTAGAACCGAGAAAAATGTGAGGGTGCTTAAGAGAACACATATATCTGAGAGAGGGAGAGAAAGATTGATAAATATGCACAGACACACACAGCACAGAGAGGGCGTGAGGAACAGAAAGAAAGAGAAAAGAAACAATTGAGAGAAGGGGAAAGAGAGAAACAGAGAAAGAAGAGAAATATAGAGAGGAGAGCTGGGACAGAAAGAAAGAGGCAAAGATAAAGGAAAAGACTGAAAGGGGGAGAGAGGCTGAGATTGAGAGGAAGAGAAAGAGAAAAGCTATATAACTCATAGAGGGCCATGAAAAAGAGGAAGATGTCCACCCATTGGGGATCTTCCCCATGCAGAGATGGTACAGATAGGCGAGGTTTTGCTCTGTTGTACATAGGGTCACTAGGAGTTGGGGCCCATTTAACAGTACCTAGCAACAATAATGTCAGATCTTGAAAGCAGGATCTGAATGTTTATGTTCCTTAAGCCATACAAAAAGGAGTGACTTGTATCCCTAGCAAGATGTTCTATATGGGCTACGCATCCGTGAACAGGATGAAGAGAGGGCTAAAGGGGAGGGGAGGAAATGAAGAGAGAGACACCTGATTCAAATGGACCACTTTCTCCTCACTGAAATGTCTGTATTAGGAAAACTCATAGAGTTTATGAAAGGATTCATCAAACATAAATGAGAATTTCTATTTCCAAATCAAAAGCTTATAAAGAGAGACTATAGGTTTAACCCAAAATGTGAAAAGCACTCTGAGATGCTCCATGAAAATACACATTAATATTGATGACTTTTCAAGATATGCTTCAGAACAGAAATCTCTTTCCAAAGGAAGTAAGCTGAATTGCTTGATTTCAGGTAATTCCCCATATTTCCTTCTAAGTTTCCATACCTTACCTCCATTGCTCAAGAGAAGAAAATGGTTTTCCAAAGATCATTTTCAACAAGCATCTCCACTTTGATACTTGCTCTGTGGGCATAGCGACCATGGTGAGGTTTCACAAAGATCCATTTCAATGGAAGAGATGAAACATACTCCCCAGGGAACACTTTTCACACAGCACCGCTTGCTCCTTCCCCTTTGCAAGGAAGACAAATGAACTGCACAGAACATTCACTGCTTGGCCCCTGACAGCACCAGAAGTCCTGAAAGTGGGTCTAAAAGGATTATTTTCCCATCTGATCAGTGTGTTCTCAAAATTTTGTTTGCAATCTGTTTCTCAGTAACCTGGTCTGATGTTTTCCCAGACTGCTCCATTTTAGAGCCTTTGTCAATGAAAGGCTCCTGTGGGGAATAATGTGTGGTGGCTGAGTGGTAAGGAATTGTGCTGCCAATTCAAACATTTGTTGTTCAAATCCACCAGTTGCTCCTTGGGAGAAAGATGAGCTTTCTCCTCTCATGTGACTTATTGTGTTTGAAAACCTCCTGGAGTGTCAGCTATGGGTTGGTTCTGGCTTGGTAAACAATTGCAACAACGTGAGGCCAAAAGGTGCTCTAATGGGGGAGTCTGCAGCATGTTGTGCTGCTAACTAAAAGGTCACACATCTTCAGCAGTTCAAATCCACCAGAGGCTCCAGGAGAGGAAGATAGGCAATCTCCTTCTGCTAAGAGTTACAGTGTAGGAAAATGGAAGGAGGGTCATTATGAGTTGGATCCAACTTGATAACATGGAGGGGTTTTTTTGTTTTGTTTTGTTTTGGGTTTTGTTTGTTTGTTTGTTTTTTGGTTGTTTTGTTTTAAACACAACTTTTCTTTTATACTGGTTTATTTATAAAGTTTGTATACACAGGCCATGGTCTTCACAATCACCTGTTATGCATCAGAGAGCTGGACAATGACCAAGGAGGATAGAAGGAGAATTGATGCCTTTGAGCTGTGGTGCTGGAGAAGAGTATTGAGAATACCATGGACTGCTAGGAAAACAAACAGATTTGTCCTGGAAAGGGTTAAACCGGGTGGCTCCTTGGAGGCAAGGATTCTGAGGCTCCGTCTAACATACTTTGGACACGTTGTGAGGAGAGACCGGTTCTTGGAGAGGGACATCATGCTTGGGAGGGTGGAGGGACGGCGCAGGAGAGGAAGGCCCTCTATGAGGTGGATTGATTCAGTGACTGGGATAATTGGGATGGGAGTGTCGGAGACAGTGCGATTGGCACAGGACAGAGCGGAGTTTAGGGCTGTTGTACATAGGGTCGCTATAAGTTGCAAGTGACTCGACAGCACATCACAACAACAACAACACCACATTGTTTTTCAAACCAAATCTTTTTCATTTCCTTTTCCCACTCTTCCCTCCATGTATCATATTGTGCAAATCTATGATTAACTACCATCTATCCATCCTCACCTTTCTGCTCCCCCCGCTTAGATCCTCATACACGTTCTACAATAATGGTCTCATACAGTATATATCCTTATGGGACTGAGTTAGTTCACTTCTCATAATGCTCTCCAGTCCCTCCCAATTTAAGTAGTGATTTACAAAATCATTGCTCCTGTACGCTGCATAGTATCCCATTATATGAATATACTATAGTTTCTCAATCCATTGGATTGTGGTTGGACATTTGGGCTGTTTCCATGTTCTTGCGATTGTGAATAACTCTACTGTGAACATTGGTGTACAAGTCACATTGAGTTTTGCGACCCCAGGATTCAAATCCTCAGAATGGTACCTCAGAAGAAAGGCCTGGTAATCTGTTTCTGTAAAGATGGATTTGCTTTTCACTGCTTTTGAACTGGCTTCTGATTCTTGGTAGCCCCACATGTTATATGCTCTGTGAGGTTTTCTTGCCTGATCTTTACAGAAATAGTTGACTTGCACATTCTCCCAAAGCACCACCAGGTAAGTTTGAACTGATAATCTTTGAGTCCACAGTCAACTCAAATCCCTTGAGCTACCAGGCTCTTTTCATAAGCAGAGGACACTCTATAGAGCATTCTTACTCTGTAACTATTAGGGTAAGCATGTGACCACTAGACATAAACTAAATGCAACCAGTTTGGGGGGGTCTTTTCTTATTAATGAGCAGAAACCTTGGTGAGGGATGAACACAGCCTTGCTGTGGGGACAGGGAAGCTAGGAGCTGGTACTAGAGAAGTTGCCTGATCCTTGCTCTCCTGAGGTTATTTAGTGCAGATCTGAAAACCAAAACGGAAATAACATCCTAAATATAACTTAAGACATATGGTATTTAAAGTAGTGAAATATAACTCGCACTGTTTGATGTTTGATAGCATAATCTAGAAAGCTTCTGCTCAGGATGGGCCTCATTTGCAGTTTGGAGTCCTTCTAGATATGAGAGCTAGAGAAAGAGAGAGAGAGAGAGAGAGAGAGAGAGAGAGAGAGATGCTCTCTTTTCCAAAATAGCAACATACGGAGAATTTGGCAGCTGGAAAACTCACTACTGTTAATAACTCCCAAGTTGGTTTTATGCATAACAGAGTGCAATATTACACAGTTTCACTTCATCATCATCATCATCCTCGGCCTGTTGGAGCCCACCGTTGGAATGACTGTATTTTGAACACATCCCAACCCAGGAAGCTCCTCTCTCAATGCCCTGTGAGGCAATATTTTGTTGTCACTCACAGGGTTTTCACTGGCTAATTTTTACCAGCAGGTCACCAAGCCTGTTTTCCTTGCTGGCATTGTCTAGAAGTTCTGCTAAAACATGTTCACTGGGAGTGACTCTGCTGGAATTGGAAATACAAGCAGCATAGCTTCTAGCATCACAGAAACATCCAAGCCACTGTAGCATGATAAACTCACAGACAGTAAAGGGAGGAAGATACACACTGATACAACAGGGAAAGAAACCCACAGACAAATGCATTTTGTTCATGCCAGAGGGCATGAAGGGATACTTGATCAAAAAGATATATAGGCAGCCAGCACATACTTGAAGAAATATTTATGGTCATTAGCCATTAAAAAACACAAAACAAACAAAAACCACTTCAAGACGCTTTTGAATCAATTTGGACGCATTGGTGCCCCTGTACTGGGTCTCTGAGGCTATGAATCCCTATGGATAAAATCTAATCTCGCCTCAGCAAATAATAGGAAAGTTCAAAAACATAGAAAGTGACAAATGCTTGTGAGGATATGAAGAGACTGAACCTTTAATATACTGCTGGGGGCATTGCAGGATGGCACAACCTTTGTGGAAGAGGGTGTGGTGCTTTCTTAAAAGGTTGCAAAATAGAAATATGGATTTCAGCAATTCCACTACTGGCAGCTGTTCTAGAAAAACAAAAGTTATGATATAAATAGATATGTTGTTGTTGTTATGTACAATCAAATCAGAACCAACTCATAGCTGATCCTCCAGTGGGTTTTCAGAGGTAGTAAATCAGACAGAAAGAGAATGTCCTTTTCTACCTTAAAGCAGTTGGTAGATTCGAACCACATCACTTTGAGTTGTCAGTGCAACTGCCTACCACTAAGCCACCAGAGCTCCTCAAGTAGATATATGAATATCCGCATTCACTTGTGACATTATTCATGATAGTAAAAAGAGGAAGCAGTCTATTTACTCCTGAGGGGTTAATGGATGACAATGGAACACTGTGCATGATGAAAAAATAAGGAACAATCCACATAGCATCTCACAACACTGATGAGCCTGGAGGACTCCATTCTGAGTGATATAAGTCAACTCAAGAGGGCAAATATTGTAGGAGGCCACTAACATAAAAAGACAAGAAGAGGTTTGCACATTGAGTGAAACGTTCTCTGAAAGTTATCAGGGATACATTGCTCTTGTTGTTGCTGTTCTTGTGTACCACTGAGTAGGAACTGATCCATGGCTGATCCTCTAGTGGGTTTTGGGAGATAGTAAATCACAATGGAGGAGACTGTCCTTGTCTCTTCTGTGCTGTTGCTTGTGTATTCAAACTGCCTACCTTTGTACTGGCAGTGCAATTCTTTACCACTATGCTACCAGAGCTCCCTAAGGGGAAGAGGAGTCACAAACCATAGAGTTGTTGTTGTTGTTGTATACCATTGAGTTGGAACCAACCCATAGCTGACACTCTTGTGAGTTTTCAGAAACAGTTACTTTCACAGGAGGAGATTGCCCATCTTTCTCCTATGGAGCAGCTGGTGGATTCAAACCATGTGCCTTCAGGATTGTAGCGCGCTTCTTTCCACTAGGCCACTGGAGCTTCATATTAACTTAAGGGAAAGAGAATATATAACAAGGAGAAGATTGACATGATACCACCGAAGCAAAGAAAACAATGGGACGTGCACAAGCGTTAAAACCAACATAGATACAATTATTGCATACACTATCCTGTAAGAATAGTACTGCTGTTGTTTACTATACAATCCGAACCAACCCATAGCTGACCCTCCAGCAAGTTTTCAGAGCAGTTCATCACAAGAGAGGAGATTGCCCATCCTTCTCCCATGGAGCAGCTGGTGGCCTCTAACTGGGTGCCTTCAGGATTGTGGTGCAGCTTCTTGCCACTTGGCCACAGAGCCCCCTATATAATGTTGTTGCTGTTGTTGATTGCCTTTGAGTCAAGCACGACTCATAATGACTCCATGAACAAAAGGCCTGAAGCCCCTCTACAGCTATTGACATTTATCAAAGTTAATAGTTTCTGGAGGCATGTCATTTAGGAAGTGGATGTCACTCCTGCTTCCAAACTTGTCATAGTATGTTATTGTTGTTATGTCATTGATTTGTCTGTGATGCATAGTGACCCTATGTACAGCAACTCTGAACCCTTCCCAGTCCTGAGCCAGTCTCACTAATTCTGACACACCAACCCCATTTCTCTAGTCACAGTATCAATCCATCTCATCTGGGGTCTCCCTTTCCTGTGCTGTCTGTCTACTCATCCAAACATGATGTCCTTCTCCAAGGACCCCTATGTAATAGCAAATAATAATGTCTAAGCGGATACATAAGTAATTATGCAAGCTGAACAGACGGGAGAGGGAACATGGGACTATATTCAAAAGTTTTATGGTTTAACCTGAAAACTCTGCCCTCCCATTGAGTCCATTTTTACTTCAGATGACCCTCCGTTATATTTCCAAGGCTATAACCGTAAAGGGAGGAAACTGCCTAATCTTTTGCCCTTAGAGTACCTTGTGGGTTTGAACTACTGATCTTTTAGCCCGTCACTTAACCTCCTATGCCAGCAGGGCTCCTATACATAGATTTGGCAGCAAATATTTCCACATCTGTATTTGTATATGCAGTAAACACAGCCAAGGATACAGTGAAGCACACAGGCCACAATGTTATAAAACTTCTTAGCCATAACGAAACCATTTAAGAAAATAAGTGATCAGAGTTGTGAGCTTAGGACAGTTTGGGGGATGTTTAGGTCAATTGGCATAATACCCTCCACAAAGACAATGTTCTGTATCCTCCCACTTTGGTGGGTGGTGACTAGGATTTTAAAAGCTTACAAGCAGCCATCCATGATGTAACTACTGGCCTCTCCCAGAGTGAAGAAAAGTGAAGAGAACCGGACCCAAGAAAATAATTGCTCTAAAGGATTAGTAGATTGAAAGAACCAGAGCTTCCATGAGTCTGAGGCCAGAACTAGGTGATGTCCACTGCCGCCATTGGCAGATGTGATAAGAGATCTCAGCAGAAGGCCTGGGACAGAATGGGAAAATGAAAAGAAATGTGCAATGTAATACAAAATAGCAAAAACACTAACACTAACCTTTATATATCTCTCAAACCTGAAAGTGAACCCACCCAGGGATCAAATTTCAACCAAACAGCAGATCTATAAAGTGAATAATAATATTAGGGAGGAATATTATAATGTTGTTCCATTATCAGAACAAGAAACCATACCAAATCATAAGGACATCATCTGCTCCAAAACAAAGCTCCAAAGAAATAAAGGAGCAGAAAAAAGGTTGAATGGAAAAGAGGAAACTGGGGAAGAAGTGATATAGATGGTTGTTCCTTTAGGAGAACACAACTAAAGCTACAAAACAAACAATGTAGAAATTGTTGAATGGAAAATTAATTTGTTTTGTAAACTTTCACCAAACCACAATAAAAAGTTCCAAATAATTATTTAAAAATTTATCTTAAAATGTATTTGATTCCGGGGAAAAAATTCACTCAGTGTTTGTTTTATGCGGGCTTTATGATAGCCCTTCCCTCATAAAGCACACACGATAATTGGGGAAACAGGTGATAAAGACAGTGAGAAACAATAATGCAGGCTAAAGGTGAAGGTAACACTGCAGGGAGGAGTCATGAAGGCCTCCAAAATGGTTACATTTGAGGAAGGGTCTCAATGATGTGAAGGAGAGAGCCATAGACAGGGGGAAGAGCATCCAGCACAAAGGTGGGAGCCAGATGGGAAGAGCACAAGCTCAGGAGTCCAAGTAAAAATCTTCAGAATGCTAAAGCTACAAAGTAAATGAATTATCTTCCTACAAGAGGAAAGTCAAGCCCCACTGGATTAGATGTTGACATCGTTAGGTGCCATTGAGCCAATTGTGGCTCGCAGCCACCCCATGTGACTAGAGTAGCTGTGATCTTTAAGAGTCGCTTGCTTTGTCTTCCTCCAGCCAAGCCATTGGTGAGTTGGAATCAGCAATCTTCAAATTAGTAGCCTACTGCTTAATGGTTATGCCATCAATTTCCTAGAGGGTAAGAATTATATGTGAATATCAGATCTTAATTTATCCACTGGAACATGAGCTCTAGGAGTGGAAATAGTAGAGGCAAGAAAGAGAAGCATCTAGCTTGAAAGGACCCATCTCTCTTCACTTAATATGGTGGTGGTTGTTGTTATGTGCTGTCAAGTTGCTTGTGACTCATAACAACCCTATGGACAACTCTAAACTTTGCTCTTAACAACCTCATTGTCTCTGACACACCTACCCCTATTACCACAGTGACTGAGTCAATCTAACTCATCCAGGGTCCTCCTCCCTTGCACTGTCCCTCCACCCTTCCAAACATGATGTCTCTTTCCAAGGGCTGGTCATCAATCACTTATGCTAGTTCCCCCAGGACTGGATAAGGAATTGTCCTACCAACTACAGGCAGTTGGATACCATGAGCAGGTATCTAGGAGAAAGATTGACAATCTCTTCTTGTGCAGTGTACAGCATCCGAAAACTCACTGGAGAATCTGTTCTGACATGATGAGTATAAGTGAGTGAGTTACTCCAGCTTTAAGACAGCAAGTCTTGCATCCAGAAAGCCCCTCTCTTCTGAGCAAACCTATTGATACAACGGAAAACTGCCTGGAATGTAACAAAAAATGAAAAAGCAATCATAAGGATTAGGAGGGCTTTGAAAAATATATTTGTAACAAGAAACAGGTAACCTTAGAAAGTATCTTGATGCTGTTCTTAAATAATTAAATACTGTATGCAAACATTAAAATTATACTTGAAAAGAAACATAACGTTAAAAGATTTGTACTAATTAAATATTAATAAGATATAAAATCTCACATTGTACACACAAAGACACAGAAGGGGAGAATAAAGTAGTGATTAATTTATGAATTACATTTCTTTCCCAATAAAAAAAAATATCAATTCAAGGTTTACTGGAGGGAAATAAGAGAAATAACCTTGATAAAGTGATTATAAAGTGCACCTGAAAGAAAAAAATAAACCATTAAGAATACCCAATATAATGGGAGATAAAAAGGATTTGAAGCTTTTATTTTATATAATAAAATATACTACTAAATATCAATATTGTACCAGTTTAATAAAAGCAGTGGAATAAAATAAAAGAATCACAAATAGATATAAGAACTTAATAAAATACAACTGTGAATTATTGTTGTTGATTGTTCATGTTGCCAAATTGACACTTAAGAACAACAAATCAAACCTTACCCTAGTGTGTCCTAGACTCACAATTTATTCTATGCTCAATCTATTATTGCAGTCACTGGGTCAATCCATCTTGTTGAAGGTCTTTCTCTCTTTTGCTAAGTCTCTACTTTCCCTAGAATGACGCCTTTTCCAAGGACTGACACCTCTTGACAACATTTCCAAGTATGTAGGATTAAGTTTCATCATCTTTGTAAATAAGAAGCACCCTGGTTGCACTTCCTGCAAGATAGATTTGTCTGTCCTTTGGACAGTCCAGAGGATTGTCAATATCATTTGCCAACACTACTATTCAAGGGTATCAACAGATTGTTTAATAAATATTGTAGAAAAGTCAGGTTAATATAGAATTGGGGGGGGCAATTTAGATGGCTTATCTCAAATGTTACTTTGAAATAAAGCCTAAATGGTCAAACGTAGAGAAAAAAGTAAAACAAAAAGAAAAATATTTCTTTTTATCTCTAAGTAAGGGAAATTATCCCAATCATACACATTATAAAGAAATAAATGGTTATGCCTAGTTTTACTAAACCCCAAAGCTATTATTCATCAGCCTATAAAAGCATACTGAAAAGTAAACGAAAATGGAATACAGATATTTGTAACTTACATAGGTCAATATGTTAAATACATGAGAAACTGTCACTTATCAATTAGAAAATATCAAAACTACAATTAAAAATTAACAAAGCACACACACTGATAATTCACAAAATAATAAAATAAAAATAGCTAAAAATATTTTTGTGGACTGAAAATGCAAAGAGAAGTAAATGCAAACATTGTTCTTGTTGTTATGTGCCGCCGAGTCCCTTGTGACTTATAGTGACCCTATCTATCCTGTGCCAACCTTATTATCTCTGACACACTTACCCCTATTACTACAGTCACTGAATCAATCCATCTCATCGAGGGTCCTTCTCTCTTGTGCTGTTCCTCCAATCTCCCAAGCATGATGCCCCTCTCTAATGTTGGTTCCTTCCTTGAAACATGCCTGAAGTATGTCAGACGAAGCTTCAGAATCCTTGTCTCCGAGGAGCAGCCTAGTTTTACCCTCTAGGACTAACATGTTTGTTCTCCTAGCTGTTCATGGTATAGTCAAAACTCTTCTCTAGCACCACAGCTCAAAATCATCAATTCTCCTTCTTCCATCTCTAGTTATTGTCCTTCTTTCTTATGCATTACAAGTAATTGTGAAGACCCTGGCCTGAAACAGGTGCACCTGATTGACATCATTGCTCTTCAGGGATGACTTTCCCAGAGCAATTAATCTTTTAATTTCCTGGCTGTTTGAACCAGGAGTGTTGATTGTGGAGTCAAGCAAACTGAATCTGTTAACAATCTCAATCGCTTCACTGGCTATCATGCTGCTGCCAATTTGGCCCAATGGTGAGAACCTTTGTTTTCTTGATGTTGAGCTTCAATCCATATTTATGGATGCAGTCCTTGACCCTCTGAAGCAAGCGCTTCAGGTCCTCTTCAGTTTCAGCAAGCAGGCTTGTGTCATCTGCACAATGCAGATTGTTGATAAGACTTCCTCCAATCTTGATGTCATTATTCTTCTTGTAGAGCTCACTAGATCTACAAGACATATCACCCTTCCCTGGAAAATTATTCCTCTGTTACAACAATGTGCTGCAAATGGAAGAGAAAAGGCACTAAGCCAGAAGTCAGTCCTGGAGCAGAAGTTCAAGGCAGAGGACTTTTCCTCAGAACCATCTGAGATAAATGGCTTCCACTAATACTAGTATGTGGTATCTGGACTTAGAGACTCCTAAACTCAAGTGATACTAGCTGCAGAATAAGAAACAGGCTCCAGAGTGAGGCGTCTGGAATCACAGAAGCCCAGAAGGCTTCAGATATAAGCCATCATATCAAGAGCCAAATAGGGGGAGATAAGTGCTGAATGTTAAAAGTTGGAGTAAAAGGGAATATTGGTGGAGCAGGGAAAAGGGTGGGTCAAGACATATGTGTCAAGGATAGGGACAACACTGAATTTATTGGTTGTTGTTTCTTTAAGTGAGAAAATGTCTTTCATCTGCTCCTTTCTGTAAAATGTTTGTCTGTCAAATAATGTTCTAAATCTGAGCATTTGAATTAAGACAACTAGGAAGGATTGGCCAGCCACTTCTGAAATAATCAGACTTAGAAAACCCTTAGACTAGCAGATGTACTAAGGCTGAACCCTCAAATATGGAAACACAAAGAAGGAGGAACAGTTTTATTTTTTTAATTAAATTTTCTTAATTTTAATGAACATTTA
>NW_006399791.1:2163102-2163566 GCF_000299155.1 Elephantulus edwardii
AATAATGTTGTTCATTAAATGCAAATAAATGAAAAGCTGTTTAGAGAGCAGTGACAACACTGGATTCAGAATCCATGGAAATGGGCTCTCAATCTGGCTCCAAACTCCTTGTGTGACCTTAATAAATCTCTTAAGCTCTATAGATTCCAATTTCTTCTCTTACAAAACAGGTAGGGGAGCACATTAGCTTCAAGAGGCTATAGGGGAATTTTATTTCAGAACAAAACACAGCAAAACCAAGACTGCTAATCCCTTATTTCTGTCACCTAGTAAGCAGAGTCCTATCATACACAGGCACTCTTTTGAATAGGAGTGAATAGAAAACGTGGTGAAAATTTCAACCACAGTCTCCTTCACAACCCCTCCTTGATGCTAACACACACGGAGAAAAATAGAATTTCAAGCAAGGGAAACAATCACATGTAACAAATAACGCCAAGGAAATGGAAGAGTGTCTGTGGCCT
>NW_006399791.1:2164047-2166664 GCF_000299155.1 Elephantulus edwardii
CAAAGGCCTCAACTCTCCTTCTATCATCCCTAGTCATTGTCTAGCTCTCTGATGCTTAGCAAGTAATGGCAAAGACCATGGCCTGGATCAGGCTCACCTTAGTGTCCGGCTGATATTGTTGCTCTTCAGTACTTTGGAGAGGTCTCTGATAGTAAGCTTTCCCGACACAATTCGTGTTTTAATTTCCTGGCTGCTGGTATCAAGAGTGTTGAGTAGAGCCACGCAAACTGAAGCTGTCAACAATCTGAATATCTTTACCACCTATCATGATGTTGCCAGTTGACCCAGTAGTGAGAAACTTTGCTTTCTTGATGTTGAGCTTCAGTCCATACTGAAGGCTGCAGTCCTTGACCTTCTGCAGCAAGCGCTTCTGGTCCTCCTCAGGTTCAGCAAGCAGGGTTGTGCCACCTGCGTAACACAGACTGTTGAGGAGTCTTCCTTCAATCTTGATGCCACATTTCTCGTCATAGAGCTCAGCCTCCTGGATAATCTGTTCCGCATATAGATTGAAAAGATATGGAGACAAGAGACAGCCTTGACTCACACCCTTCCCAATTTTGAAACATGCGGTCATGTAGCATAAATTGAGGAGAAGATGTCCGAAGGCACAAGAAGTGAATCTTGGAGCAGAAGTTCAAAACTCCTGAAGTCAAGAGATACCGCCCACAGAAGAAGAAACTGACAGCAACTTGAGGCATTAGGAATCACAGAAGCCAAGAAAAATTGACATAGAGGCCATCACTTCAAGGACTAGGGAGGGGACATTGTTGTTGAATGGAGTAGGTGGGAGTAGATGTAAATGCCAGTGGAGCAGGGAAGGAGGGTGGCTCAAAACATACCTGGCAAGGGTGGGGACAACACAGGATCTATTGGATTTTTTCTACTACTGGGAAGTATCTTTAATCTGCTCTTTTCTGTAAAATGCTTGTCTGTCAGATAATGTTCTAAATCTGAGCAATCAAATTAAGACAGACTAGGACCTCTAAAATAGCAGGCCTTTGAAAACCCTATGTACAACAACAGAGCACACTTAGACTAGTAGATGTGGCAACTGAGACTGAGCCTTCAAATATGGAAACACAAAGGAGGAGGAGGAACAATTGCAAGCAGACACTAGTGATTGGAACATGGAATGTGAGAACCATGAATGCAGGAAAATTGGATATTGCCAAGATGGGAATGGAACACATAAATATTGACGTACTAGGTACTAGCAAAATGATATGGACTGGCATGGGACATTTTAAGCCAGGGGATCATATAATCTACTATCTACTATGCTGGAGACGAAAAGGTGAGGACAAATGGGGTTGCTTTCATAGTCAAAATAGTTATTTCTAGATCCTTCTTGAAATACAATGATGTGAGTGACAGGATAATATCCATAAGCATACAAGGAAGTCCAGTTAATACCACCATCATCAAATATATGCACCAAAAACCAGAGCCAAAGAGGAGGAAATAAAAGATTTCTACCAACATTTACAGCCAGAGATTGATCAAACATGCAATCAAGATGCATTAACAATAATGGGTGACTAGAATGCAAAAGTTGGGAATAGAGAAAAAGGATCAGCAGTTAGAAAACATGGACTTGGTGGCAGAAATGAAGCAGGAGATAGAAAATGGTGGAATTTTGCACAATCAACTATTATAACCTTACACAGACCACCTACTTGGTTACTTTAAGGAATGCATAACTGATGGAATGCATCACTTAAGAAGCCATATCTGCTTGACCTTTATACAGTTCTGTAACCAATGCTAGAAGTAAGAAGAGTTGTTCAGAGTTATTCACTAAGACAAGAACCTAGAAAAGCAAACCCAAAAGGAACTCAACTAGCTCAGCTTAGATGTGACCATTTGGGGGAATGTTGACAAACTACTACACAGCAACAACTATGGAATTGGTGATCTCAGCAAGCATAGCACTAAATAGCTAAGTGTGGTGGGCCATGGCCTCTGAAATAAGCAGCAAATCTAGAAACAAGAAAATTAAGGTAGGTGGTAGCCTAGTGGCAAGAAGCTGCGCTGCAATCCTGAAGGCACACAGTTCAAGGCCACTCGCTGCTCCATGGCAGAAGGATGGGCAATCTCCTCCCCTGAAAATCCACCAGAGTCAACTATGAGTCAGTTCCAACTCTACAGTATACAACAACAACAATAGCTTGGATTTAGATAAATCTCACGAAAGCACAGAGTCAATGATAAATTTTAACTTGTTGTATACCGTTGAGTTGGAACCAACTTAAACTTGAACCTCCACTGGTTTTTTCAGAGCCAATAAATCTCACTGAAGGAGATTGCCCATCTTTCTCCCAAGGAGCAGTTAGTGGATTCGAACTATGTACTTTTACTTTGGTAACACAATTCCTTACCACTAAAAGTGAGGAGGACTTGAAGCATTTGCTGCAGGTTAAACAGTGCAGGCTTTAATATGAATTGCAGCTCAATGTCCAGAAAACAAAATTCCTCACCACTGGATGGATAGGCAACATCATGCTAAATGAAGAAAAGACTAAAACTGTCCATGACTTCATCTTACTTGGATCACAAACAATACACTTGTGCACCAGCAGTCAGGAAAGCAGAAGATGTATTATACTGAAAAAGTTCA
>NW_006399791.1:2166764-2172628 GCF_000299155.1 Elephantulus edwardii
ATTTATTATTGTAAATATCTAAATTATTAACTATTAGAATTACAAAAGATGTTATGATCATTTAATTTCATTTTCTTAAGAAAGGACTTTTTAAATAAAATGAAGTTAGATTTTTCCCTAGCAATTTGTGGATGAACTTGGACTTCAAGCTGTATTAATTAATATGCAACACCTGGACAATTTCCATCTAGAATAATGAAGGGGGGGTGGGAAATGCAAAGACTCAAGAAAACAATTGGGCCCAAGGCTCAATGGACCAGGCAGACCACACCCTTCACTACTCTAGGAGTAGAAGAGTAGATGGTGTTTGGCTACCAAGACCAACTATTCTGATCAGGACTATAGAAGGCCCTAGACAGAACAGGAGGAAAATGTTGAACAAAATTCAAAATTAAAAAAAACCCCAACCAGACCAGACTTACTGGTCGGATAGAAATAGTGGGGCCTCTGAGATTGTGGCCCTTATACATCCTTAGCATTCCACAATAAAGAAGAAGTTGTTTAAATATTTGAAAAATAGAAATAACTAGTCTTTAAGGTCTAATGGACCACACAGACTTCAGCTTCTAGGACCCTGAGACCAGAACTAGATGGTGTTTGAATGGGACCACAGCAGTAGATCCTGGGTGGAGTATGGGAAAGATGACCTAAGAAACATATGAAAGGCTAGAGTCTAACAGAAAAGAGTGAAACCCCAAAGACTGTGAGCCATACTCACTTTTTAAGCCTGGAATGAAACTCACACTTATGGCTCAACTTTCACCTAATCCCTATCTGTCTGTCTCCCCTTGTCTATGTTTCTTTCTCTCTCAATTCTTTCTTTTTTATTAAATTTTATTAGTCTTAATGAACATTTACAGAGATTTTGGGTTTTCATTCATTAATTGTTGCACTGTTTTCTCCACCCTCATCCCCAGTTCGTTCTTCTTTGCCCCCCAATGTCTGTTTTAATTGTCCAATTGCCACACTAGACAGTGAATAAAGATGACAGAAGAAGAATTGATCCCTTTGAACGGTGGTGTTGGAAAAGAGTACTGAATATCCCATGGATCACCAAAAGAACAAATAGATATGTCTTGGAGAAAGTGCAGCCAGAGTATTCCTTGGAGGCAAATATGGTAAAGATTTGTCTCACATACTTTGGGATGTTGCTATGAGAGGCTATTTTTTTTTTTTTTTGAGAGGGAGAAAGGAAAGGGGGAAGGACAGTGAAGGAGAGGAAGACCCTCAACCAGGTAGACTGACATAGTGACTGCAGCTGTGGGCTTGAGGGTGTCAAATATTCTAAGGATGGCAGAGATCAAGGCAGGTTTCAGATCTGTTGTTCATAAGGTCACCATGAGTTGTACTTGACTCGATAGCACCTAACAACATCAAGAAACAAACTGAATATGGAGATAATTGAATATCGTTACTATCATGTGCAGACAAATATTGCTGAAGATCATCTCAAAACAGCTAGAACAGTACATTGACAGGGAAATGTCAAAAGTTCAAACTGGGTTTAGAAGAGGCTGTGGCACCAGGGATAAGATTGCTGATGTCATATTGATTCTGACTGAAAGCAAAGAATATTAGTAGAATATCTATTTGTGTTTTATGGACTATGCAAAAGCATTTAGGACTTTGTGTATCACAATATACTATGGTTAACATTGAGAAGAATGAAAATACCAGAACACTTAATTGAGCTCATATGAAATCTATACCAAGAAGCTGTTGTCTGAATTGGAAAAGGGAACACTACAAGGTTTTAAGTCAAGACAGGTGTATTTTAAGGGTTTTATCCTTTTCCCGTACCTATTCAGTCTGTATGTTGAGCAAATAATTTGTGAAACTGGATTCTATGAATTAGAATGTGGCATAAGGATTGGAGGAAGACTCATCAACAATCTACATTACGTAGATATATAACCTTGCTTACTAAAAGTAAGGAGAACATTAAATGCTTGCTGCAGAAGATCAAAGACTACAGTCTTCCATGCAGGAAATAGAATGTGAATGAAGAATAGTGTGTAACACAGTGTATAAAGACTTTGTAAGCAAACCAATTAAAAAAAATAAAGTAAAAAAAAAAAGACTACAGCTTTCCATATGGATTAGATCTCAGCATCAAGAAAACAAATGAATCTAGCATTGGGCCAACAGACAACATCACAATAAGTGGAGAAAGAACTGAAATTGCCAATGGTTTTATCTTGCTTGGAGCCACAATCAACATCATTGTCACTAGCAGTCAGGAGATTAAGAGACATATTGTTTTGGGCAAGTCAACTGTCAGGGACATTTCCTAAGTACTTATGTCAGTTTGAAGACTACAGTGTGACTAATTCAGGTTATGGTCTTTTCAATCACTAAGAGTTGAAAAATAAACAAAGGTGACAAAAGAATAATTGATACCTTTGAGTTGTGGTGTTGCACAAGAGTACTGAATACTTCATGGACTACCTAAAAAATGAATAGTGATGTCTTGGAAAAGGTGCAGCAGGAGTACTTCTTGGAGTCACGGATGGCAAAGTTTTGTATCTCTTACTTTAGACATGTTACTAGGAGAGCCTTTTCCTTGGAAAGGAATCTATCATGCTTGGAAAGGTGGAGTGTTCACCAAAGAAAGCAAGACCCTCAATCAGATGGATTTACATGATGACTGCACGTATGTCAGAGATGATGAGGATGGCACCGGAGAAGACATGACTATTCTTCATAATGTTGCTGTGAGTCATACTGAACCTAAAAACCAAAAGCAAAGGAGGGAAAATAATGCAAATTTTCTTTTCTTTTCTTTTCTTTTTTTTGCAAATTTTCTTTTCAAGCAGGCAAGCAAGTAAATGTTATGAGACATGGCCTTATGAGTGGCAGATCCAGGGTTATATGAAGGTGATTACAGTTTCAGGTTGTCAGGTTTTCTTGTTTGAACATTCAAGGCACTTCTGGATCTTGGGCTGCACAAAAAATGACAGGTAGTGGAAATGAAAGATTAGAGAAAGCAGTGACGGGGTATGAGGACTTTCTGACAAAATTGAAGTCATTGGTATATAAATCATGAGTGGATGGAGAGAGGAACATCGCCCAACTGAAGGTTGAAGGGAAGGACAAGTGTGGGTGTGAGGACAGGAGGCCGAGTGGGAGCCTGCTGATTGTCTCTGAAGTACAAGCACCCACTGAGAGTACTTTACAGAGATGGCAATCTGGAGCTGAGTGAGGAGAGTTTGTGTAGCGGTTGAGCTTGGTGGGCGAGATACGTGACCAGGGTCGCATAAAAGCCTCACCAAGCCGGTTTTCAGTCATCTACTTTCATTGGTACTTGGTCAGTCACTGTAGAGTTGAAAGATGAGTTATCAGAATAATGGGAGTTTGGCTCAAACTGGATGGGTGTCGAAGGAGGACAAAGGGCAGCAAGGATTGAGAAGGCAAGCAAGAGGGTTTGGAGCAGGAGAGGGTCTTAGGTTCAGGCTGCACAGGACAGGAAATGAGAATGGGGTGGTGTGATATTGAGGAAGGGGAGTAAAAATAGGGAGAACAATCATTTGAAGGTTTTTGTGTGGTTAAAGAGCAGGGTTTTGGAAATTTCTGCAAAACAGGAATAAAATATGTGGAAATGGAGAGAAAATATGAGGTTAAAGGGAGCTATGGAGATTAAGACCCAAGCTCCTGAATCTCTTATGGTGGCTTTTTGATGGAAATGAACTTTCAGGATAAGTTTTCCTTTACAGTGTCTCTTACATGTAATACATAATACTTTCCAGTCTATTCCCAGTCTCATGTCCACAACACTTCTTAGGACTATTATCAGTGGAGTCTGAAGAAGCAGAGCAGCCAATGCCAAGTTTATCTAGTGTTAGAGGCTATTGTCTTCAGAAACCTCAATTCAAGATCTTGATAAGCCAAGAGTGTCTGGACAACAGCATTTTAATCCTCTTTCTTGAGGTTGGGCATTGTTAACTTCTTAGTAGCCAAGAGTGACCATTTCTTTCCCAAAACCTAGCAATGATTTATGCTGTTTGTGGCAGTCTTCATAGATTCTATTTGGCACATAGGAAGAATGAAATAATTCAACTATGTCTTAAACACTAAAGGGGACTACAATATATCTCAAGGTCAAGTTCACCAGACAAATTACACAGGATTTCATTAAGCAGCATAGCCAATGAGGCAGGGAAACTCAAGAGTTATGAAACACAGTTGATGTTATTGAGATGTTTCAGACAGTTTTGAAACAGGCTGGATATAGCATACTCCAGTCCTATTCTGCTTCTACTGGAAGCAGGAGTGGCATCCACGTCCTAAACAATATGCCTCTGGAAACTCTTGAATTTAGAGAAACAGCTATAGTTATAGAACTATAACTATAAGGCTCAGGTCATTTGTTCACAGAGTAGCTATGAATTGTGCTTGACTCAACAATCAACAACAGTTCTATTTTAGCATACCCTCATATTCTAGAAATGGTCTTGTTCTATATTATAATCTATTGGTACTGTGGATTATTAATTAAGGAAATTAAGGTCAATGCCAATTCAGAGGGCACAGAAATCTAAGACTAACATGTTAATTCTGGATTATCCAGAGAAATGAGTTTCTCTAGGGTAATGATGGGGTTTGGGAAGTATCCCAGCATCTCTAATTAATCTTCTAGCTGCCACAGAATATCACTAGGGTACAGTGTGAGCTTCACCAGGGTAAAGCGTGAGCTTTATAAGTAAGTAAATTTTTCACTCAGAATTTGGTTCACTAAGATAAAGCAAAACCTCTCCCACCCAATATTTAGTACTAAAGAGGCTCTCTCTCTAGAAAGGGCATTTTGGTCTCCCATCCAAGTACTAACCAGGCCCAACCCTGTTTAGCTTATGAGATTGGGCGCATTCAGCATGGTATGGCCATAGACTAGAAAGGGCATCTTTGTAAAACAATTATCATCCTTGATATGAATCCAAAGCATATTTAAGACATAAAATGGAATAAGCATTTGATGAGGAGGTGTGGGATGCATTTTGAGTCCACCAGTTGCTCTGTGGGAGAAAAATGGGCAATCAACGTCCGTGAAATTTACTGCCTCTGAAAACTTGCTGGAGGGTCAGCTATGGGTCAGTTCTGACTCAATGGTATTCAGTGAGTAAGCATTGCATTGCTAATCCAAAGATTCCCAGTTCAGAGCCGCCAGCAGGGGCAAAGATGTGGCCGTTTGCTTCCATAATGATTGCAGCTTGGAAATAGTAAGGGACCCTTCTACTCGACCTATAGAGTCTCTGTGGGTTGAAATCAACTTCATAACAGTGGGTTGGGTGCCCTGTTTATAACAAGAGTTCAAGAGCATGCTCTCTAGGATTAGAAGAATTCATAGACGAAGTCAAGGAAAGAAAGAAGAAGGGAAACATTCAACGTATAAAAAGGTGAATTAACCAGTTCAAAATGTGGTGGCCGGGAATGGGGGAAAGACCAATCATTAAATATTTTGCTCAGACCTGAACTACTGGCAGCCAGTGTATATCCTCAAAATATATTTATTAGACTGAATTTTGTCACCTTACTTTACCATGCAAAGGCTTTTAACTTTTTCTTCTCTCCCCAATGCCCCCCCTTTTTTTTTTAAATTTACAGATGCAGAGTCATCATTCCTTTGAATAAGGAGTGGAGCTGCCAAGCCAAAAAGTGATATTAAAATCTACCAGCTTCTCTGAGGGTGAAAGATAGGCATCTCTTCCCATGCAATCTACAGCCTTGAAAAAGCGACTGACTCGACAGCACACAACAATAATGTTGTTGTTGTAAAGTGCCATCAAGTCGCTTTCAACTCATAGCGACCCTATGTACAAGAGCCCTAAATGCTGTTCAATCCTGTGCCAACCTAGCCATCTCAAACACAC
>NW_006399791.1:2173563-2178882 GCF_000299155.1 Elephantulus edwardii
TAGCTTGTTGTGATTCACACAATCAAAAGCCTTTTCATAGTAAATGAAGCACATATAGACATTCTTCTGGTATTCTCTGCTTTCTGCCAAGATCCATTTAACATTAGCTATAATATCCCTAATACCACGACCTCTTCTAAATCCAGCCTTCACATCTGGCAGTTCTCTGTTGACATATTGTTCCAAATGCTTTTGGATAATTTTCAGCAGAATCTTGTCAGTATGTGATATTAATGATATTGTTTGATAATTTCCACACTCTGTTGGGTCACCTTTCTTAGAAATTGGGAACAAATATTGATCTTTTCCAGTCTGTTGTCCAGCTGGCTGTCCTCCAGATTTCTTGGCACAATTTAGTGAGCACATCCAGGGCAGCATTTGTTTGTTGAAATAAATCAATGGGTATGCCATGAACTCCTGGAGCCTTGTTTTTTGCCAATTCCTTCATAGAAACTTAAACTTCCTCCATCATCACCATAGGTTCTTGCTCATATGTTATTTCATGAAATTCCTCTGTGTCAGCCAAATCCTTCTGATACAGTGACTCTGTGTACTCCTTTCATCTTCTTTTGATACTTCCTGGATCATTTAACATTCTACCCAAAGCATCTTTAAGTATTGCCACCCGTGGCTTCAATTTGTTTTTCAACTCCTTCAGCTTAAGAAACACTGAGTTTGTTTGTCCCTTTTGATTTTCTGACTCCAGCTCTCTGCACATTTCATTATAGTATCTTGCTTTGTTGTCCCGAGCTGCCTTTTGAAATTTTCTGTTCAGTTCCTTGATTTCTTGATTTCTTTCTTTAGCTTTGGCTTCTCGGCACTCTAATGCAATACTCAGAGTCTCATCTGACATCCATCTTGGTCTTTTCTTCTTTTTCAGCCTCTGTAATGATTTTTTGCATTCTTCATGGACAATTTTCTTGATATCCTCCCAGAGCTCATTTGGTCTACGCTCATTGGTGCTCAAGGCCTCAAACCTGTTCCTGAGATGGTTTTGAAATTCAAGTGGGACAGACTTAAGGTCAAATTTTGGTTCCCGTGGACTTGATATAATTTTCCTCAACTTCAGCTTAAACTTGCATATTAGTAATTGGTGGTCTGTCCCACAATCAGCACCTGGCCTTGTTTTCACTGCTGATATTGAGCTTCTCCACTGAGTCTTTCCACAAATAATCTATTTGATTCCTATGCATACCATCAGGTGAGATCCATGTGTATAGCTTGTGTTTATGTTTCTTATAAAAGGTATTTGCAATGAATAAATCACTGAGTGTGCAGAACTCTATCATTCTATCTCCAGCTTCTTGAAATACATCATCAACTCCCATCATATTTTTGTTGTTTAGTGCCATTGAATCAATACTGAGTGACCCTGTGAACTATGACTCTGAACCCTGCCCTAGCCAGTGCCATGCCCACTGCCCTGTCTATACTTGAGCTTATTGTAACAATCACTGTGTCAGTCCATCTCAATGAGGGATAAAATATAAACACTTAAATTACATCATTTAAGTCTAGAAGATTCTAGCCCCATTCTGTCTTCCAGCTTACCAATATTAGTTGTACACAAGTGGAATCTCGTTCATGACAATCTGACTTATGCCAAGTAGAACCACATCCCACAGGGATATAAGGGCAGTGACCATTCAGAAATAGAGAACTTCACCTACTGCACTATTCAGGGCCCTACACCTGCCAGCCTGCTTTTCTTCATTGCATTTATACCAATCACTCTGGACCATCCTTCATTAGGAAAGGATGGAGTGAGTAATGGGGAAGAGTTCAAACTCTAAAGGCAGATTGTGTGGATTGGAACAATAACTTCCTCACAAAGACTAACTGGGTGTCCTTGATCAGAATACCACCATCACACATTCTTAAAATAAGGGGGTAATGATACCACTCAGGGAGTTTTTATGAAGCATCAATGAATTAATATATGCAAAATACTTAGACTGTAACCTTGCACCAAATACGTGCTCAATAAAAGAAGTTTTCTGAGTGATTGCAGCTCCCCTGCTGCTATAAACTAGTATCTCTGCTGGAAACACTCTTTCCTTCTTTGCTTTCCCATCTCAAAATCCTTGTCTTTTCTCAACTACCTCTTCTCATAAGACTTTAGAGTTTCTTCCTCCCTTTTGCCTATCCTCCAAGTGAAAATTAATCACTGACTTTACATACTCATGAGATTTATTCAAATACAATTACAGCAATAATAACATTGTATTTGAATTAACTGCTTAATGTCATTTCCCCCTTCAGAAACCAAACAGTGGATTCACTTTTTCCACCAAGAAACACAAGAAAATACAAACTCAGCAATCTTTAATATGCAAGTTGTGAAAACAAAGTGTGCTTTCCTAAATGGAACTAAAGCAACATCACTTGCTTCACTTTAAAGCATGTCCCTGGATGCTTCCCTGACAAGCTCATCACCAAATTATCACCTCCATATTCCATGTTAACACCATTCCATCCAAACACACTCTAGCTCAAGGAAGGCGTGTCTTTTGGATTGAATAAACTAGAATAATACTGTACAGAATTGTATTTATGCACCAGAGGGAGTCACTGCTGTTTTTGTTAGGTTCTGTGAAGTTGAACATGACTCATAGCAACCCTAGGAACAACAGATGTGAACCCTGTTCTACCCTGTGCCATCCTCACAATCTCCAACACTCTTAAACCCATTGCTGCAATCACTGTGTCATTCCACCTGGTTGAGGATCTTCCTCGTTCACTGTCCCTCCACCTTTTCATGTCATATCACCTTTGCATGGAGCTATCCCTCTCCAAGGAATAGCCTCTTCTAGCAACATGTCCAATGCAGGTGAGATGAAGCTTTATCATCCTTGCCTCCAAGGAGCATTCTGGCCACACCACCTCCTAGGCATATCTGTTTGTTCTTTTGGTAGTCCACAGGATATTCAATACTCTTTTTCAACATCACGATTCAAAGACATCAATTCTTCTTCTGTCATCCTTATTTATTGTCCTACTCTCAACAGCATAACAAGTGATTCAAAAGACCATGACCTGAGGTGCCTCAAAATAAAAGCTGAGGAATCTGCTTTCAGAAAAATAAGCTACTGGAAACCTTATGGAGCACAGACCCACTCTGACACACACGAGGTTCTCATGAGCAGACATAAACTCAGTGGCCTCTGGTTTGTTTTGGTTCTTTCAGGTTCTTGGAGATAGTCTTCATCCACGTAACAGTGAGCTGCATTATGTGACAGTTTAACGATTTGGAAGGAAAACTTAAAACTGAACCACTCACAATATGAACAATTGAAATGTATTTCATGAACAACAGAGAGCTTACCATCCTCCACCACACTAGGCAGCAATATATATACCTTCTCTCTTTTTTGGCCAGTAATATTTTCAATGGGGAAGCTATCTACAAGTATTTCTAGCTCCTGTTAATGTTATTATAAGTACCAGTGTAACCTAGCAACAGTCAAGATGCAGATATTAAAACAGATGCTTCTTAATGTATTTCAGTACTTTGCCATCCGTTTCATGTGAAGGTCTCCACTCTAATAATTACTGATTCTTTATTTATTGCAAGCGCATGGGGCTCAAGATGATGATGATGATGGGCTTACTGCTGCCCCTGGTGTATGCTATGAAGCGGCACAAGTGGTCAGTCCTGAAGAGCAGGAAACTGGCATATCGGCCACCCAAGTGACCCTGCCCAACACTGGCTGCTGTTCACCTCAACAGGCCTCCTACCTGGGAGCTCTCCTGGGCCTGGTGAGACCTTGGCTAGACCACCCACCCAGACCCTTCCGTCTCTGAGGCGAGAGGGCAGGGGCAGACCAGGCTCTAGCCCCATTTCCTCCTTCTGCTCCATCATGGGAATAAATTAAATTTCTGAACACACACACACACACACACACACACACACACACAAATTAATGTCACTTTCCCTGGAATGTTTTTCAGGACTCCCTCCCTAGGAAGTCCCCCTCATTTTGACTCTTTTACTGAGGGGCTGTGAGGATGGGGACCAAGCAGGGTTTTGTGCCGTAGTCTCTCATCCAGGGTTGCTGTGAGTTGGGGCTACCTTGTTGACACCTAACAACTTACAGGTTGAGGAGAAAAACAAGTTATTACAAAATCCAAGACGTGGAAACTTTAAAAATGTTCCTCTATAGGGCAAACCAGGTGGTATAAAGCATTCTTGTCCAATCCAACAATATGGCTTGGACTCTTTCTCTCTTTTTTTTTTCCCCAAAAGCTGGACAGATTGCCTTATTAGCAATAGCAGGGTATCACTTTGGTTGAAAATCTATTATATCAATATTTGGACCCTCTAGAAGTCCTTGTGATGGAAGTCCTAGGCCAATTTCTATTTTCATAATCTTTGGTGGTAGATCAGAGAGAAGTTATCCTTTACATTTGAAAGTATAAGGCAATGAAGAACACAATTCCAGAAGTTGAGGTTCAAAAGGGTCTTCAAAGTCATCTGGTCATCATTCCCAAATATCTGCAACAAACACCTAATATTTTTATTTAATGCTTTGGAGCACAGACCTTAATGGCAGAGTTGAAACCAACAAAAGGGTACAGAAGATTGGCAAGGAGGCCCTTACTTCATTAACAGGGTAGTGCTGGGTATAGCCCAATGATGATTCATTTTTATAAAACACAATGAATGGGAATGATTGTATGAAACATGGTGTGAATGAAAGATCATGTGAAGCACAGTTTACACAAATATTGCATACAAACAAATATAAAATAATTTTTTAAAACCCAACTTGCTGTGAAAAACAAAAACAAAAAACCCTTGGCTGTGAATAGAACATTAGCCAGTCATTCAAAGTGCAGGGCAAGTCAAGCAAGATTCTCCATAACTCCCATCTCCTACAGACAATACCTGTGGAATGCTGAGATAAATAATTATGGAAAGCTGGATGATACTGGAGAAAGAATGTGTAGAAGACAGCACAAAGCCTGGGTTAAGCAAAAGATAATTTGATCAAGTGTGTCATCGGAAACCTTCTCTAAGATGTTTAGGTTTGCTTGGCTCCACAGTCAACACCTTTGGTGCCAACAGCCAGAAAATCAAGAGATTAATTTCATTGGGAAAGTCAGCTGTCAGGGACCTCTCAAGAGTATTAAAAAGCAATAACGTCAGGGTGGAGACTAAGGTTCACCTGCTCTGGGCTATAGTCTTCACAATTACATGCCATGCATCAGAGAGTTGGACAGCAACTGGGGTCGGAGGGTGGCGGGTGGGGATGATAGAGAATTGATGCCTTTGAGCTGTTGTGCTGGAGAAGAGTGTTGAATATATCTTGGACTGCT
>NW_006399791.1:2179117-2202725 GCF_000299155.1 Elephantulus edwardii
GGGTGGTGGGAGTGAGTGTGTTGGAGACAATGAGGTTGGCACAGGATAGAGCAGGGTTTAGGGCTCTTGTACACAGCGACTCAATGGCACATAACAACAATAACAACAAGATGGTTAGAGATCTGAGTGCAGAATGAATGTAATATATCTTTGTAAAAATAAATTTCTTTTTCATTTATTTGGCATTGATTTAGGTAATTCTTCTCTAGCCGGCAGTGTCTTAGGCACTCAGAATACAGAGTAATTCTGGTAATTTCCCTGTGTCTGGGAACTGGCTCAGAAACAGAAAACTACAGCTGCAATATGAAGAGAAAGGAAACAAGGAAATAAAGAAATCAAAGGGTGGGAGGTGCTTAATCCATCCCTTGGTCAGGATGACTTCCAATAGGAAGTGGCATGCTACGATAACAAAGGTAAAAAGAATGAGCTGGCTCCTACAGTATGGTTGGTTTTATCAATACAGGCAGTCCCTGGGTTACTGAAGTTTGTCTTATATAAAACATTCATATTTATAAGCCAACCCCTCACAAGCTTATTTATTAAAAATCTGAGCTACGTACAATGGTCTGTAATAAATAGAGCTGCTTTGTAACATATGTAGAATTTATTATTATTATTATTGCTATATAGTTATATTAAAGGTATTTTAGTGTGTCTGGAAGCATTGCTTTAATTTTGTATGTATATGGAAAGGTATCCTAGAGTCAGACATTTGACTCACAAAACTATACCTAACTAATTCTAACTTCTGTACAAATTCAGTATTTCCTACAGACAGCTGTAGGAAAGAATTTCATTCATAATCCAAGGACTGACTGTAAATAAACTGTGAGGGTTTTATGGCCACGATTTTCCTTGAAATTGGAAAGGGCAAAACCGAAGGACCACACACAAGCTCATATAAATGAATAAGAGCTGAGTGCGTGGTGCGGTTGCTAAAGAAATTTGGCATCCCCTTCTGCATTGCAATGGAGCATGTTTTTAAAAGCACAGATTGATGATGGAGAGATTCCAGAAGAAGGTGACCAGAATGAAAGCATCTGGGGATCAATCATGCAAAGAATGTCTGAAAAGATCCTGGTCCACGCAGCCCAGAGCAAAGCTGATGGAGAGAAACCTTGATCATCGCTGACTGGGGCTGTGAGTCCTTCCCGTAAACCGTGCATTAACTCATACATTAGTTGGTAGATGATAGGATCAGTTTTTCATTTCCATATTCCCAGTGAGTTACAAATTAAGTTATGGGTGACTACCTCACCACTCCCACTCCTGCAGAAACAGCCTCTATGTGAAGACTGGGTGAAGCTCTTGGTTCAGTAATTCATCTGAATTTCAGGCTTTGCTCCTCTCCTCGTATCTTAGTACATATTCTGTCATTTTGGCCTCTATTTCTTTCTTCAAACCCTTTGTTCCTCTCTGCACAGCAGACTTGGCATGGTCATTGAGCTGGAGAAGATGAAGAGCGAGAGTTAGCATCTGGCTTGAGAGCAAAGAGATGTTACACAGAATATAGTATCAAAACTATCTCTAGAATGCAGAAAGCCCCACCAGCCCCCATGACTGAAGGATAAATGGGGCCTATTTTCTGGAGAATGTGCTGACTATCAAGCCTAGCACCATCTCTCATACACCCCAGGATCAGCTACATACACTATGCTCTTGGAGTTAACTCATGTCCTGGATGGTAGGTGGTGTCTAAATATACAAGACAGAGGTAAGGCTGGGACAAGAGCAAGTAGATTTTCACTGGGCCTAAAGGTGTTGTTGTTGTCATTATGTACCATCAAGTCAGAACTGACTCATACCTGACCCTTCAGTGGTTTTTCAGAGGCAGTAAATCTCATGGGAGGAGTTTATCCATCTTTCCCCCATGGAGCAGCCAGATTCGAACTATGTGTCTTTGGGTTGGCTGCACAGCTCCTTAATACTAAGCCACCAGAGCTCCTATATAGAGGCCAGGTAATTCATACTGAAAGCAACATAAGCCATCCAAGCAGTGAGGTGGTGGTTAGGAAAGTCTCAAATCTGTTGTGTGGAGGCCAATGTCAACTACCAAAGAGAGCAAGAAAAGAGACAGAACCAAGGGTGTAGGTAGCTTAACAGCAATGGTATCAAAATAAAGAAAATTGTGGGGTTCAAGGAGATTCTAGAGTGTTGCAAAGACCTGGGGTTGTCTGCAGCTTCATTTCACAAGCCTGTGATACATCAGCTTCCATTAAAAAACCAGGGGCAGGGCAAGTAATTAGTATGCACCTGAGAAAGCAGGCGTCCTTCTCCATGACACCATCCCATCATGCCCATTTAGCTTCTCCCAACAATATCCTGCAGAAATGACACAGACAATATGTGTAAATGTGAGTCCTCCTGCCACACGTTCTTACTGTTGTGACTGTCACCAGCATCTGCAAGACAGCTCAGAGGGATGAATTCTGGAAGGTTTCAGGGGAAGATATGTAGCTGAAAAAGCCGGATCCTCCCCAGAGGACCAACAATTGTGTTTCAACTTGAATTCATAAGCCAGTAAGTTTATTTTGACCGCTAGGCAATATCTGTAATGTGGCACCCTTGTAAGGGATGTTGTAAAAGTAGAATGCACCACATCACAAAGATGAGGAGCATTTGAAGGTCCTAAATACTCCCATAACCTCCTCTAAGCCAGCATTCCCTCTAGTCTGGTGGTTCAGGGATGAGTTTTGCCTGATTCAGAATCAACCTAAAAGTTGGTTACACTTTTGATTGACAGCCGTAAGCACAGAGGTTCTAATTCAATTGGTCCAGGCTTCTTGAATTACACCAATATGACCCCTCTAGGCTAAACAGACTGGCATCGAGTATATTTTTGAACATATTTTCTCCAGAAGGAAGAGCTAGGACTAATATAAACTCTCGATTGGATTATCTCTGAGAGTTCAAGTTCACTAACAGCTCTGCAGGAGAAATATGGACACTCTCCTCCCATAAAGAGTTCCCTTTTTCTCACTCTGATTTCCAAAGTCAGAGCTGACCCATAGCTGACCCTCCAGTGGGTTTTTGCAGGATGTAAGTCACATGGAGGAGATTGCCCATCCGTCTCCTGCAGAGCAGCTGATGGATTCAAACCACCTGCCTCTGGGTTGGCAATGCAACTCCTTACCCACCAGAGCCCACTCATAAAGATTAACAGTCTTAGAAACCCAACAGCAGGTCTCTGTTAATTGGACTTGACTTTATAGCAGTGGGGTGAGGTGTGGGGGAATATAATACAAGGAGCAGAGTATAAAACAGACTGAAAGAGAGTTCTGACAAACACTGATAGGATGTGAAACCAATAAGGAGTATATTAGGGAACCAGTTACCAGTGGATGAGGTTGTTATTGGGCACCATTTATGAGTTTTCTACTCTTATCAACACCATATGACAGAATAGAACTGCCCCATGGGTTTCCTAGGTGTTCTTTGGAAGGAAAGATGGAAAAGCTTTGTCTCACATACTTTGGGCATGTTGTTAGGAGGGGCAGGCTCTTGTTGAAGGACATTATAAATCAAGGTGTAGAGTGATGTGTGAGAGGAAGACTCTAAGCCAGGTGGACGGACAGGATGACTATAACAATGGACTCAAGCATGCCGGAGATGGTGAGGATGGCACGAAGTAGGACAGGGTTCAGATTCATTGTTCATAGGACTGCTGTGAGTTGCAGTTGACTCAAGGACTCATAACAACAACAAAAAATATCTACAGGAAGGAGCTCTGGCTATGCAATGCATTACATGTTGTGCTGTCAATCAAAAGGTTAAGGGTTTGAATTCACACATTGCTCTGTGGGAAAAGACAAGTAACCATTTCTCATAGAGTTGTCACCTGGAAGGGTCACTGTAAGTCAGGACTGACTGGCAGGCAGTGAGTTTATTCTTTGGATGAACAGATTACTGGATCATTCTCTTGTAGAACCACTGAGTGAGTTCAAATCACCAAACTTTTAGTTATTATTCAAGAGTTATTGAATCTTAAGAATAACTAAACCCAAAAAGCTACTCTCACTGTCATCTCCTGTACTGGATTCTGACTCATATTCTGGAGAACTCTGGGAAATATGCTTCAATTTATCCTTTCCTCCTCCCTCTCCCACCAGCGAGATCTGATAGCCTGATGGGTAGGTAGTTGTCCAATAAAAAGCATGAGGTTCAAATCCACCAGCTTCTTGGCAGGAGGAAGATGGGTAATTTCTTGCTCTGAGATTTAGAGTCTCTGAAAAACCAGGGGAAGGTCAGCTATATGTTAGTTCAGCTCTATGGTGTGTAACAACAAGCCCCCTCTCACCAGAAAGAGCATGTGTATTCTAAATCCTACAATTGAGGATTGCTTTGGAAGGTATGTATTCTTGCATACCATCATAAGGAGAAAGACTTAGATACAAGGGTTTCCCACAGCTTACACTTCCTCTGCAACTCAATGACCCGCCTTGAGGGTTTAAATTCTCTCTCCAGCTGAAGCTGGGTGACCAGTATGTCAATGAGCTTCTTGACCGAGTGCTACATCTTGAAGAGCTCCTCTAACGGCAGATTCTGTGTAAGTGGTAGGTGCTTGTTAGCGATTTCTAGGAATACTAAGCATGCTCTTGGAAGCACTGTGTGGTGAGTGGTTGGTATATTTAGCTGCTGACAGAAAGTTTAGGGCTTGTGAGGCTATTCTGAGAAACCATGGAAGAAGAAGAGCCTGATAATCTACCACTGAAAGCTGCGTGGAGCACTGTTACCCCCTACACCTGGGGATCCTATGAGTTGGTATCAATTTGACAGCAATTGATTATTAAGGCTGTTTTTAGAGAGAATATCTAAATTGCCTTTCTCTTCTTGAAGACCCCATTAAGTGAGAATTCCTAAGAAGACCTCAAAACCTTCCTTTTCACCCTAAAGTAAGCTGAATGCTTGACACTTTAGCATCCTCACTTAAGGATCATGTCACTCCCCTCGTTCAATGACCTCCCCATCTTCTCTTGATGAAATTCTTATTGTTTACTTCACTGGCTTCATTTCCATCTTGGTTTCTGGTGCTAATCTCTAAAGAAAGCTAAGCCACACCCATGTTAAATTACTTGATGTTTTATAAAGACAAGTCAGTATTACATAGTCATGAAATGAGTCTTTGCAGATCCTGTTCCCTTGACTTACACCGCCTTTCTCACTCTACCCACCAGCAAGTGTCTAGTGTCATTCTTGGCCTCGAGTAGCTTCCTTACGTGGAGAGTCAAACGTTGTCCTGCCCTGTGCCATCTCCACATTCTTTTGTGGACTTGAATGGATTGTTGCAAAGCTTGTGTCAATCTACATCAATGAGTGTTTGTCTCATCTTTGCTAACTCTGTGCTCTGCAACCATGATGGCCTTTTCTACCAATTGCTCTTTCTTGATGAAGTCCACAAACCAGTCTTACTGTCCTTGCTTCTAGTTACAAACATCTGTCCCTCATGAATTCAGGAGTTAAATCTTAATTGTTAACATCTTAGTTGATATTGCCTCATTTCATAGTCTCGGGCTCCAATTCCCCCCCCTCCCAATACATATTATCTCAACTGCTTCATTGGTTTCCTTTTCACAAGTTTGGTGGAAATGGAAGGAGCCCCGGTGGCAAGATGGTGAGAGTGTTCGGCTGCTAACTGAAAGGTGAGTAGTTCGAACTTCCAGCTGTTCTTCTGGAGAAAGGTGAGGCAGTCTTCCTCAAAGAACATCTCTGAGCAGTTTTACGTCTCCGATAAAGTAGTTAGGAGCCAGAAGATTCAGCAACAGTGAGTATAGCAAGGACCATTTCTAGCCCTTTGTTATGGAGAGTGCAAGAAGCCTCAAAGGTGAGGTGTGCAACATGTCATGTGGGTAACAGAGAGGACAGCAGTTCAAGTCCACCAGCTTCTCCATGGGCAAAAGATGGACAGTCTTGTCCTGTAAAGATTCACAGTCTCAGAAACTCAGTGAAGGTCTGCTCTGAGTCAGAATTGGCTTGATGGCAGTGGCTTTGGGTTTTGATTTGGGATTGATAGTGCCATCTAGTGATGATGCTACTTAAAAGTCCTCCCTGGCTGTTTGATGAGCAATTAAAGTCTGTGGTTAACTGGTGGTCAGAGTAGCCATGTTGCCGACTGCTGGCTTCATGCAGACAGCTCGGCTTCCCTTGCTGGTTTCTATTTTTATGAGTGCAAGAGGAAAAATAGCATCATTGGTGTTTTATAATTGGAAACATGACCTATATATTCTTGGCGGCCCTAACCTTTCCTAGAAGGGGAGAAAAAGTGAAATTTAATTTAAGGAACAACAGCCTCTCTGATCTGTGTACTCAGCGCTAATATCCCCAGGTTAATTAAGGACAATGAAATGTGGCTGACTGCAAACAATGTGGGAAGGAGGCAGAGAAGTTAGATTCCAGAAGCACAAAGCTTCCAAGAGGAAATTGAAGAATAGGAAGCATGCCTGCGGCAGTCACGGGAGTTTTAAATAGCTAAACTGACTTAACTTGCAGTTTAAGTCTTCAGAACCCAGCCTTTGGAAAGGGACATTTCTAAGGGGTCTGAGATGCCAGCCCAGCAGTCCTAAACTGGCCCTGGAGAAATGAAGGTCCAAGCCACCACCTGCTTCAGGGGATCAGGAGCAGGTATCTTGTCCAAGCAGGAAAGACATGCACAACCTTCCAGTGTTTGAAATGAACTCCATTACAGCTTTGGTGGCTTATGGTTAAAGAGATGCGCTGTCAGCCCAAAACCAGATGTTTCAAACCCAGCTATAGGAGAAAGGTGGGTGATTTCTTCCTGTGTGACTTACAGTCTCTGAAAACCCACTGGAGGGTCAGCTGCTAGTCAGTTCCAACTCAACTGCAGTGGGTTAGTTGGCATTACAGAAAAGTCCATTGAGAGTCCCAAATGAAACCATTTGACTCTGTCCTCATGACTCCACCACCTGAGGCTTTCTCGATGCTATTGTCTCAGGTGTTCCTGATTCTTCACTGTCTCTTCCTGCCTGTCTCCATTGTGGAAATTCAATCTCATCCAGTCCCTGATCCAAGGAGAATCTCACCTTGCAGCATAGACAGTGTCTGACCCAGCCCCATTGCTAATGTTCCTGATGAGCCCTAGGAAGCTGGGAATTCAACAGAGTTCAGCTTTCCCTGGGGGAACCATGTGCTGAATGGGATCAAGCCTGCTTCCTGGAATTCACTCCATCTGCCTCGTCCCAGGCTGGAGCCATTTGAGAACCAGTTGCAAACACGATCCTCATAAGGTTCCTGCCAGGCTGAGTTTCAAAAACGACACCATAGCACACAGACAGACCTGGCTCCTGACATCACCAATACATGCTGCGAAGGCTCACAGAGACAGCTCACTAAGCTCTTTCAACAACAGCTTTCTTCTATTACCTACTTCTTGAAGGTTCCAACAGCTTTTAGTTCCATCTCTTGCTACTTGATAGCTCGTGGCCTTAGCAATGTCCTTTCCTGAGTTTGCTTCCTCTGCAGTAGAGAGGACACAGTGAGTTCTGTCTACTTCTTAAGTTTTCATTCTCTGATGTTGTTCCAGAGCTTTCTTCTGGCCTCAAAGCAAAAGATAATCTCAACAACATGGTAAAGTAGATCAGTGACCTTTGCTGTGAGGTCGCTGGAAAAAAATCAGGGTTAGAGAGGAAAGGAGAAAAATGTGTGGCTTGTCATGATGTCTAGTCCTGCTCAGTGCATGCCCTGTTCCTTTGTTCTGATCACAGAACTCTTGGGAGATTTCTTTCCTAACTCCTGGTGGCTATGGTGGAGCTGTCAATAAGTAGCACTGCCATTCTCTCCTCCCCAACATGTGAGGGGGCATATGCCCAAGAGCAGCATTGCAACCTCTGGCACTGGACAATATGCCCCAGACTGAGCCAATCCAGGAAATTTGCTGCAACCAATCAACTCTGTAATGATTTCTCTTTACTGTGGATTGAACAGTATAAGGAAGGCTACAGTCATAGATATTTAGGAACAGTTTCTCAGCTACGTAGAGAAAGCTAAGTGAAACGAGGATAAACGTCAGTCAAGAAGAGGATCACAATAGCAAAGAGTTGGAAACAACCCAAGTGCCCATCAAGAAAGGAATGGATAGAGAAGCTCTGGTATATTCACACAGCGGAATATTATGCAACACTGAAAAACAATGAACTCATGAAATATGTAAAATGTATGACCCTGGAGGACATTATGCTGTGTGAAATATCTCAGTCACAAAAAAAGACAAATACTGCATAGTGCCACTGTTATATAATAGGACTGAAATGGGGTTGGGAAAAAAACAAGAAAAGAAGGAGTAAATAATGTACATGGCATTGAAACAAATGAGGGAGAGAACTGTATAAAAGGAACATATGATTAGGTAATATTGGCATGACAAGCGTACAGAATAAGAACTGCATAGTAAAATGGTCTGGGGCAGGGAGAGAGCTGTATAACAACGAAAGAACAATTTTTTCCAAAGAAAAAAGCAAAGTGGGGTGGGGCAGGGAGGAAAATGTGCAACAATAAATGACTGGAAATCCAAGATCTTTATAAACTTTCATTAAAATTTCAATTAAAAGAAAAAAAAAAGGAGTGACTCTTGATTACTCTGTGGGTCATAGTCCTACCCCTGCACTCTGCTCTGCTGAAAGCCTCTTTGGCAACCACAGAGATCTTGAGGATGATGGAAGTCCAAGCAGTGTTCCCTTCTGTCATGAAATAAGGCCACTGTGAGGTGAAGGCAATGTGATAGCACCTAACAACATCAGAACAATTCCTGTGCTGGTTCCCAAGCATAGGGTCCTATCCCTGCAGAAGGGCATCCTGCTAGTCGTTGTTGTCATTGTTATGTGCCGTCGAGTCACTTGCGACTCATAGTAACCCTATGTGCAACAGCCCTAAAACCTGCTCTATCCTGTGCCAATTGCACTGCCTCTGACACACCCATGCTGCTTACCCCAGTCACTGAATCAATCCACCTCATAGAGGGTCTTCCCCTCCTGCGCTGTCCTCCACCCTACCAAGCATGATGTCCCTCTCCAAGGACCTGTCTCTCCTTACAACACGGCCAAAGTATGTCAGACGAAACCCCAGAATCCTTGCCTCCAAGGAGCAGCCTGGTTTAACCCTCTCCAGGATGAATCTGTGTTTTCTTAGCAGTTCATGGTACATTCAATACTCTTCTCCAGCACCACAGCTCACAGGCATCAATTCTCCTTCTGTCTTTCCTAGTCATTGTCCAACTCTCTGATGCATAACAAGTGACTGCAAAGACCATGGCCTGTATCAGACACACCTTAGTCTCCAGAGTGGCACCATTGCTCTTCAATACTTTGGAGGGGTCCCTATCATTAGACTTTCCCATCACAATACATTTTTTTTATTTCCTGGCTGCTGGTGCCAAGAGTGTTGACCATGGAGCTAAGCAGGCTAAAGTTGTGAACAATCTCAATCTCTTCACCATCCATCCTGATGCTGCCAATTGGTCCCGTGGTGAGAATCTTTGTCTTCTTGACATTGAGCCTCAGTCCATAATAAAGGCTGCAGTCCTTGACTCTGCAGCAAGCATTTCAGGTCCTCCTCAGTTTCACCAAGCAGGATTGTGTCAGCTGCATAATGCAGATTGTTAATAGATTTTCCACCAATCCTGACACCACACTTCTCCTCATAGAGCACAGCCTCTCGGATACTCTGTTCTGCATACAGGAAGAGATCTATATTTGTTCCTATTCCAAAGAAGGGTGAACCAACAGAGTGTGGAAACTACAGAACAAAACCATTACATGCAAGCAAGATCCTACTGAAGATTATCAAAAAATAACTGGAATAGCACATCAGCAGAGAACTGCCAGAAGTCCAGGCTGGGTTTAGAAGCGGTCGTGGTACTAGGGATATTGTAGCTGATGCTAGATGGATCTTAGCTGAAAGCGGGGATTACCAGACGAATGTCTATCTGTGTTTCATTGATTATGCAAAGGCGTTTGACTGTGTGGATCATAACAAACTATGGCTGACTCTGAGAAGAATGGGAATCCCAGAACACTTGATCCTGCTAATGCGAAACCTATACTTGGACCAGGAGGCAGTTGTCAGAACAGAGCAGGGAAACTGCATGGTTCAAAATTGGGAAAGGTGTAGCTAGGGATGTGTCCTGTCTCCATACCTTTTCAACCTGTATGCATCTTTCTAGGGAATGTTTTTTTTAGAAAAAAAAAAAACACCAAAAACAAAAACAACCAAACAAACACCGAGAGCTCCTTGCTCTCGTGTCAGCGTGAACACACAGCTGGCTCTGCCTGCAGTGGGTTTTCAGAGATTGTAAATTGCATGGCAGGAGATTGCCCATCTTTCTCCCACAGAGAAGCTGGTGGATTTTAATTTCTAGAGAGGCACCACCTATGAATTTGCCACACAACTCCTTGTCAATTATGCCACTGGAACTCTGCTTGTAATATAGATGGTCAATAAAAAGAGAAAAGTGTCCATGAGATGGATTGGCAAGGTGCGCCTGTAAAAATGGACACACATACAACAGTTGTGAGAATAGTACAAAACCAGGCAATGTTCAAAACCAAGCTCTATCAGTGGGATCTGGCTAGATGGTTCCTAACAGCCAACATCAATAATCCTCAGGCTTCATCGATAGTTCTTTATAAAGTTCTTATCAGTAAACCCTCTCTGCCACCACTACCACCTGCTTTGTTCCTTGCCTAGCTCAAAGTAACTCGTATTCCTTGAATTTGAGAGCCTCCTGAGTTATATAAGACCCCTAGCTCCTCTGTGTTCTTTTGCAACTGGAACTCATTTCTCATCCCTTGGTTCACTTCATGACATAAAACCACCGATGCTTGGACTTGAAAACAGCCTTGATGTGTCTGGGGCTCTTCCAAGTCTTTAAGTTTCCTTGGCCCTCTTTGAAAAACATCAAACACACTCAAATACCTAAGAAATACAGTCCAGGGGACATAGCCAGTTGTGCTATCTTTATCTTGGGACATGGCTTCCAAGCACAGTGGAAAATGGAATATAGGGGTCTAACCAGCCAAGGAGAGGCAAGTTCCAGTGCTGCTAAAGAGGAATGAAGTTCACGTTGCTGCTGTGTGCATCTCGCCAAAGCCGACCTCCAGAAAACATGCGCGCTCCGCCACCCACAATTCTCCTTTAAACTAACCAACTGGGCGGTATTAAGCACAAATTAGCCACTGTAAATATGCATGTGAATGAACATTGTGTCTATTAACCTGCAAGGGAAAGGTTACTGGTGGTTTTGAGCATTGCCAGTGACCTCTGAGTTGGGTCCAGCTCATGGTGTCTGCAGGCATTGCAGACCAGAAGTGCTAGGTGGAGTTTTCCAGGCAGTGGCCTTTCAGAGGTTGACCACCAGGTGCCTCGGGGCTTGGTTTGGACAGTCAACCTAGTTCAATCTTTCATCTAGTAGTCAAGCACTTAACCCTGTGCACCCCGCTGAGACTTGAAGGAAAGTGGTAATAGATAGATTGTGCACATGTGCTGTTTCTACCCGCTGTTAAAACCCACAACCTCTGTTTCTGTGAGGCACTTGCTACAGTAAATTGAGACAGGCTCACACCATTTTTAAAGGCCTGAAATAAAACATCACATTGCAAAAACTTCACACCTTAATTATTCCGTGAATAACCTCAGCTAGTCTAAATGTGTCATTTGGCAAAGCCACGGAGACAAAGGAAAATGCCCCCAATGAATAATCTTTTCTAAAGAAGCCCTGGAAAAATTACAGTGCCTTTTGGAGCACAACATACAAAATGCAATTTTATTTTTCCATTTTCCGCAAGTTTCAAGTGGCAGAAGCAATCTGATGGGCTTATAGGCTCTGTATGTAGGTCACTGGTACATTTGCATGTCCTCCCAAGAATCATTTTCCATGGGATTTTTGCTCAGGGAGTGAACATATCTAAAATTGAAACTCTCTGGTAAGGCTGGTATCCAAGGGGGGAAAATAGACAGTGGATCCCAAGCTGTGCTAACAATGTTGGTTCTCTTTCAAAGTGTTCAATCTGATGAAAATTACAGAGCTGACCACCCAAACTCCCATGTGTCAAACAACCAACAACTGTATTTAGAAGAGAAAAAAGAATCGCAGTGTCATTACTATTCACATGTGCCCTATCTCAATTTATGTCCAAAGTCATCTTGTTATTCATTGTTAGATGTGGTAGTAGATTAGATTGGGGCTATAAGGTTCAGTGGCATTGGCCAATGCCTTTTGGAGATTTCCCCCACCCCTGTAATTATTTCTGTGTGTTTCACAGAAGTGTTTTGCTTTAAGAAGGTGACATCCAAGAAGAGGATTATAGAGGTGATACCCTCCAGGCTGTTGTTATGTGACATCGAGTCGCTTATGACTCACAGTGACCCTGTGTACAACAGCTCTGAGCCCTGCCCTGTCCTGAGCCAATCTCACTGTCTCTAACATACCTACCCTCATTACCCCAGTCACTGAGTCAATCCATCTCATTTGTTTTTCCTCTCCTGCACTGTCTCTCGGCCATTCAAAGCATGATGTCCCTCTCCAAGGACTGCTCCCTCCTGGCCACATGCCATATGTATGTGAGACGGTGCTTCAGAATCCTTGCCTCCAAGGAGCAGCCTGACACATAGGCTTGTTTAATTGTGTCAAAAGTAAGTTGGTGTGGCATCTGGAGTCTCCTAATGAAAAGTGGCCAAAGTCAAGGAAGGACATAAAATAGTTCTTCCAATTCTGATTTTAGAAAGATATGAATCCACTAAGTTACTGAGATCTTTACAAAATCTGTTTGTTTGGTTTTTTTCATTTGCTTAATTCCTCCTCACTGCCTCTCAGTAGATGATTAATTAGACAAATTTCATTGTATGTCTCCTTAACAAGCCGACAAAACCTATGAAGGAAGGTGAGGCACCTTTGCACTTGTTTGCCGACCATCTGGTTATCTATTATTGCCTCTGCCTGAGAGAAGGTGACCAGGTACTAGCAGCAGCAACAGCAATAACAGCAGCAGCTAACCTTCAGAGAAGGCTCAAGGTCTTACCTCTCTCCCTTTCCTTGCAGAAGATAAGAAATCAAGACCTTTGATTCAATTGCCTCCAGGTACTGAGGATCAAGGATTCAATTGTTTCCAACTACTGAGAGCTGATGAAGCTAAGAATAAAGACATTATCATCTATCTCTGCTGAATGTGGGACAGTGTCATCTTAGAGTGGCTTCCCTGCTCTGACAACTTCACACACCTGATCTCTCGCACTTATGGGTCTCATGGAAAGTGCAGGTAAAATTGAGAGATGCACCCCACTGCATTTTTAGAAAGATTCCTAGACTAGGATGAGGGGAGGAGAGTAAGGAGAAGTCCAATGAGAAGGAAACTTGAAGCCAGTGGCTGAGTCTGCCTTTTGCTTCCTTTAGGCTCTCTCTTTTAGCCTTGAATGTAGAGAAATAAGGAGAAAGCTCTGGAAAATGCTCACAAAAAGCACATTTGCTGACTCTAGTTTGGATAACCATAGGAGAAGGGGTAACTCACACGTCCTTCAACCCGGTACCTCTCAGCAGGATGAGTCTCAGGCAGATCTGACACTTAACCTTCTGTACACAACTCTTGTCCATGGAGCTGGGATGAGCCCCAGATGGTCAGGATGCTGTCATGCCCTACTCAAGGTCTCAACCAGCAAACTCAGCTTGTCTTCCAGTATTTACAATATTTTTATGCAAATAACACATGGATTTTTTTTTCAAGCCTCTTACTAAGTGGTCTTTTCTTTCTCCTCTATCTTTGTAATGATCTTTTGCTTTCTTCATGGTTGATGTCCTTAATGTCATCCCACAACTTGTCTGGTCTTCAACTATTATTGTTCAGTGTGACACAAAAAACTGGATAAATTATGTATACTGTATTGAAACAGATGAGGGAAAGAACAGATTAGAGGCGATAGATGATTGGGTATTATGGTTAGCAAAGGAGTCCAGAATTAAGGCTTCATAGAGAAGTGTATTTGGGGTTGGGGGTCGGGGGAAAGGATGGGGGAATTGTATACCAATGAAGGAATTTTTTTTTCTTTTTCTTTTCAGAGAGAGGAGTGAACTGGTGGGGAGGGGTTGGCATGGAGAAAAGTGCAGCAATAAATGAATGGAGATCCAAAACTTCTGTAAATGTTTATTAAAATTAATAATAATAAAAATATCATTAATTAAAAAACCACTTTACTCCTAAGATCATTTCTCATTTCAGTCAGGATACACAAAGCATCATATTTTGCTTCTTGTGAACTTGTTTACATTTTCTTCAACTTCAGCGAGTAGCTGATGGTCTGATCCACAGTCAACCCCTGACCTGCTTTTTACTGCTAGTATTGAGCTTTGCCAAAATTTCTTTCCACAGGTGTAATAAATCCAATTTCTATGTAGTCCATCAAGTGAAGTCCATGTGTACAGTCACTGTTTATGGTTTTTTTTAAAAAAAAACAACAAGTATTTGCAATGGATAAATCATTCATTGTACAAAATTCTGTCATTCAATCTCCAGCCTTGTTTCTGTCATTAAGGCCATATTACCATCTATCCTTCTTCTTTGTTTCCAAGTTTTGCATTCCTATAATTATCATTAATGCCTCTTGATTGCCTATTTGATCAATTTCAGACTGCAAAAAATGGTAGAAATCATCAATTATTTCTTCTTTGGCTTTCATGGCTGGTGCATATACTTCAATAATAGTTGTATTTTATAATATTGACAATATATTTGATAATTTTATACTTGATAATATATTTGAATAACAATTATATTTTTACAATAGTGTATGTTGTTCTGAGACCATGAGTCGAGCTGACCCATAGCTGACCCTCCAGTGGGGTTTTCAGAGACAATAAATCGCACTGAAGCCAACGGCCCATCCTTATCCAACTGAGTAGCGGGTGGATTCAAACTGTGTGCTTTTGGAATTGCAGCACAGCTTCTTACCAGTATTTGATGCTGTGCTTGAATAATGGTTATTTTTATAATAGTGCATATATTGGAATATTCACAGGATTTCCTCATGTGTGTATGGATAGTACACTATAGCTTACAGCATTGTACTTCATTATGGTTTCTGAAATACCTGTTTTTATGATGAATACCACTCTATTTCTCTTCAATTTGTAATTTCTGGCATTATATATCATGTGACAGTTTGTTTAAAAATGGCCAGTATCAGTACATTTCAGCTCACTACTAAGATATTGATCTTACATATTCCATTTCATTGTTTTAAGAACTTCCAATTTTCCTAGATTTATGGTGCATGCATCATCCCATGTTCTAATTATTATTGGATATTGTTTTCCTTCACTTTGAGTCTTGCCACATCAGCTAATGAAGATCTTTCATGGGCTGAAAGCTTTACTCCATCCATTTCATTACAGTAGTCTATGTTCTGAGAAGGAAGGTCTTCCCCAGGATCTCATCTTCTGGCACTATGCTCAACAATGTTCTTCCATTGTCTGGTCTGCAGAGTTTTCAAAGACTGAAATGGTTGTCAGAATGGACTCTGAGACTTGCATTTGAAAGAAAAGAAGCCAAAACATGGGGAAAGAGTGCTAATATAAGAGAAATGAACAGAAGATTTCAAAGGGCAGCTCAAGAAGACAAAACAAAGTATTATAATAAAATGTGAAAAGAACTACAGTTAGAAAGCCAAAAAAGAAGGACACATTCAGCCTTTCTCATGCTGAAAGAACTGAAGACTAAAGTTAAGCCTCATGGGCAAAATCTTAAATGTTGTAGAAAGTATCAAAGAAGATGGAAAGAATATATATATATAGTCATTGCACCAGAAAGAATTGATTGACTCTGAAACATTTCAGAAAGTAGCTCATGATAAAACCCCTACGTGGTTGTTAGGTGCTATTGAATTGAGTACAACTCATAATACCTTACGAACAACAGATCTGATTCTTGCCATCCTAATCATCTCTGACACACTTGAGCCCATTGCTGGCGTCACTATGTCAATCTATTTTGTTGAGGGTCTTCTCCTTTGCTGACCCTCCTTCTTCCCAAGAATGAAGAGTCCCTTCTCCAAGAAATAGCCTTGCCTAATACAGGTCCGAAGTATGAGAGATGAAGCTTCATCATCTTTGCCTCCAAGGAGTACTCTAGCTGCATTTTACCCCAGGCATATCTATTTGTTCTTTTGGCCATCTGTGAAATATTCAGCATTCTTCTCCAGCACTACAGCTCAAAGGCATCAATTCTTCTATCATCCTTCCCCCCACCATCATCCATATTCATTGTCCATCTCTCCGATGCATAGCAGATGGTTGATAATACAGTAGCCTACAATAGGCACATGTTAGTCTTCAAACTGACGTTTTTACTCTTAAGTATTTTGCAGAAGTTCCTGACAGTGAACTTGCCCCATGCAATATGCATCCTGATTTCCTGACTGCTGGTACTAAGGTTGTTGACTATTGATTGAAGCAAGGTGAAATCATTGAGAATGTCAATCCTTTTGTATGTACAATGATTTACTCCTACCAAAAACCTTTTTTAAAAATACAAATGACAACTTTACACATGGACCTCACTTGATAGACTGCACAGGAATCAAATTGAATATATCTGTGGAAAGAATCATTGTAGAAGTGCATTATCAGCAGTCAAACCAGACCAGGTAACTATTGTAGAAGAGAACATCGATTACTTATGTGCAGGTTCAAACTGAAGCTGAAGAAAATTAAAACTAGTCCACAGGAACCAAACTATAACCTTGAGTGTATCCAGTTGAATTTAAGAATCATCTCAAGAACAGGTTTGAGACATTGAACACTAATGATTGAGGACTTTGGAGAGGACATCAGAATATGATCCATGAAGAGATAAAAAGGTCATTATAATGACAGAGGAGAAAGGAAGACAAAATAGATGTTTAAAAAGCCTATGAGACTGGCACTAGAGCATCAAGAAGTCAAAACAAAAAAGGAAGAGATGCTGAAGTAAAATAGCTGAATAGATTTCAAAGGACAGTTCAAAAAGGCAAAGCAAAGTATTACAAAACAATGTGCAAAGAGCCAGAGTTAGAGAATAAAAAGAGCCTAACTTGGTCAGTATTTCTCAAGAAGAAAGGACTTTAAAACAAATTCAAGTATCAAGTTGCAGCACTGAGAGATGATATGGGCAAAATCTTGAATGGTCCAGGAGACATCAAAAGAAGGTGGAAGGACTGTGCCAAAAGAAGTAGTTGACACTGAAAAATTTCAGGAAGTACCATCTCAAAAGGCAGCTTGGGACGACAAAGCAAGATACTATAATGAAATGTGCAGAGAACTGGAGTCAAAAAATCAAAGGGATGAACTCACTCAGCATTTCTTAAGCTAACAAAGTTGAAAAACAAATTCAAACCATGGGTGGCAATACTTAAGGATAATTTGGGTAGAATGTTAAATGATCCAGGAAGTATCAAAATAAGATGGAAGGAGTACACAGAGTCACTGTATCGGAAGGAATTGGCTGACACAGAGGAATTTCATGAAATAACATATGAGCAAGAGCCTGTGGTGATGAAGTTCAAGTTGCTCTGAAGGACTTGGCAAAAAACAAGGCTCCAGGAGTTGACAACATACCAATTGACATATTTCAGCAAACATACACTGCCCTGGTTGTGCTCACTAAGTTGTGCCAAGAAATCTGGAGGACAACCAGCTGGCCAACTGGAAAAGATGAATATTTGTTCCCATTCCAAAGGAAGGTGACCCAACAGGGTGTGGAAATTATCGAACAATATCATTAATATCAGACGCAAGCAAGATGCTGAAAATTATCCAAAAATGTTTGGAAAAATATTTCAACAGAGAACTGCCAGATGTGCAGGCTGGGTTTAGAAGAGGTCATGGTACTAGTGATATTATAGCTAATGTTAGATGGATCTTGGCAGAAAGCAGAGAATACCAGAAGAATGTCTCTCTGTGCTTCATTGACTATGTAAAGGCTGCTTTTGACTGTGTGGATCATAACAAGCTATTGCTGGCTCTGAGAAGAATGGGAATCCCAGAAAATTTGATTGTGCTTATGCAAAACCTATACATGAACCAAGAGGCAGTCGTCAGAACAGAGCAAGGAGACACTACATGGTTCAAAATCAAGAAGGGGGTCCATCAGGGATGTATTTTTTCTCCATACCTTTTCAATCTGTATGCAGAACAGATCATCCAAGACGCTGTGCTGTACGAGGAGGAATGTGGCATCAGGATGGGTGGAAGAGTCATCAACAACATGCGTTATGCGGATGACACAACCCTGCTTGCTGAAACTGAGGAAGACCTGATGCTTGCTGCAGAGAGTCAATGATTGAAGCCTTCAGTATGGATTAAGGCTCATCAATATCAAGAAGACAAAGAATATTGTCACTGGGTCAATTGACAGCATTAGTATGGATGGTGAAGAGATTGAGATAGTTAACAGTTTTAGTTTGCTTGGTTCCACAGTCAACACTATTGGTAACAGCAGCCAGAAAATCAAGAGATGAATTGCATTGAGAAAGTCAGCTGTGAGGAACCTCTCAAGAGTACTGAAGAGCAACAATGTCAGGCTGGAGACTAAGGTGTACCTGATACAGGCTATAGTCTTTGCAATTACATGCTATGCATCAGAGAATTGGACAGTGAATAGGGATGATAGAAAGACAATTGATGCCTTTGAGCTGTGGTGCTGGAGAAGAGTGTTGAGGACTGCTAGGAGAACAAACAGGTTTCTCCTGGAGAGGGTGAAGGCAGAATGTTCCTTGGAGTCAAGGATTTTGAAGCTTCATGTGACATACTTTGGACATGTTGCAAGGAGGGACTGGTTCTTGGAGAGGGACATCATGTTTGGGAGAGTGGAGGGACGGCGTAGGAAAGGAAGACCATCGATGATATGGATCAATTCTGTGATTGGGGTGGTGGGAATCAGAGTGTCAAAGAGGGCGAGGTTGACACAGTATAGAGCAGTGTTTAGGGCTCTTGTACGTAGGGTCATTATGAGTAGCAAGTGACTCGATGGCATATAACAACAACCATATGAATAAGAGCCAATGGTAATGAGGAAGTTCAAGCTGCACTGAAAGCACAGGCAAAAAATAATGATCCATGAATTGATGAAATACAAATTGACATGAATTAACTAACAGATGCAGCCCTGCATGTGCGCATCAGTTTACGTCAGAAAATTTGAAAGACATCTGCTTTGATAATTGACTGGCAGATATCCATGTTGTTGTTGTTGTTATGTGCCGTCGAGTCGTTTGCGACTCATAGCGACCCTATGCACAACAGCCCTAAACCCTGCTCTATCCTGTGTTAACCACACTGCCTCTGACACACCCATCCCGATTACCCCAGTCACCGAATCAATCCATCTCATAGAGAGTCTTCCCCTCTTGAGTTGTCCCTCCACCCTCCCAAGCATGATGTCCCTCTCCAAAGACCCGTCCTTCCTGGCAACATGTCCAAAGTATGTCAGACGAAGCCCCAGAATCCTTGCCTCCAAGGAGTAGCTTGGTTTAATCCTCTCCAAGGTGAATCTGTTTGTTTTCCTGGCAGTCCATGGTACATTCAGTACTCTTCTCCAGCACCACAGCTCAAATGCATTCACTCTCCTTTTGTCCTCCCTAGTCATTGTCCAACTCTCTGATGCATAATAAGCGATTGCAAATACCATGGCCTGTATCAGGCGCACCTTAGTCTCCAGAGAGACACCGTTGTTCCTGAGTACTTTAGAGAGGTCCCTAACAGCAGACTTTCCCATCGCGATACGCTTTTTGATTTCCTGACTGCTGGTGCCAAGAGTGTTGACTGTGGAGCCGAGCAAACTGAAGCTGTGAACAATCTCAATCTCTTCGCCATCCATCCTGATGCTGCCAATTGGTCCAGTGGTGAGAGTCTTTGTCTTCTTGACAGTTCATACTGAAGGCTACAGTCCTTGACCCTTCGCAGCAAGTGCATGAGGTCCTCCTCAGTTTCAGCAAGCAGGGTTGTATCATCTGCATAACACAGATTGTTAATAGATCTTCCACCAATCCTGACGCCACAATTCTCCTCATAGAGCCCAGCCTCTCGGATAATCTGCTCTGCATACATGTTGAAAAGGTATAGAGACAGGATGCATCCCTGGCATACACCCTTCCCAATTTTGAACCATGCAGTGTTATCCTGCTCTGTTCTGACTACTGCCTCTTGGTTCAAGTATAGGTTTCACATTAGCACAATTAAATGTTCTGGGATTCCCATTCTTCTCAGAGTCAGCCACAGTTTGTTATGATCCACACAGTCAAATGCCTTTGCACAATCAAGAAAGGTGACTCAATAGAAGGTGAAACTTATAGAATAATATCATTACTATCACATGCAAGCAAAAGATTGTTAAGATAATCCAGAAGTGGCAAGAATAGTATATGGACAGGAAATTGCCAGAACTTCAAATTAGGTTTAGAAGAAGTCATGGTATCAGATATATCATTGCTTATCTCAAATGGATCCTGCCTGAAAGCAAAGAATACCTGAAGAAGGTCTATATGTATTTTATTAACTATTCCAAGATACTTGTGGATCATAACAAACTATGGCTAACATTGAGAAGAATGGAAAACCTAAAACACTTTATTATACTCATGAGAAATCTATACCAATATCAAGAAACGGTTGTCTAACTCTAAGAAAAACTACATGATTGAAAATCAGGAAGATCTATGACAGTGATATATCCTTTGTCCATACCTATTCAATTCATATGCTGAGCAAATAATTTATGAAGCTCCACTCTGTGAAGAGGAATATAGCATCAAGATTGGAAGAAGACTCATCAACAACCAGATTATTTTTTTTTTCTCTTGGCCCTCCATGGTAAAGTTGATACTATTTACCAGCACCACAATTTAAAGGCATTTAGTTCTTTGGTCTACTTTATTCATTGTCAAGTTACACATATGAAGCAATTAAAACTACTGTGGCTTAAGTCAAGTGACCTTAGTCTTTAAAATGGTATCTTTGTTCTTTGTTAAAAGTACTTTTGATAAGTAAAGGAATGTGATAAATTTAGTATTATTTAGTTAGTTGTTTGCAAAATAATGAATTGATGACTTGAATTTCAGTATGCTGGGTTACACAAAGGCCTCTAAGAGGTGCAAATGGCTTGCATAGGGGGCTAGGGCTGAGTGAAAGGACCAACAATTCTGGAACATGGGGAGAAGTGTGGACCCTGAATTGTGGCTGATGCCCATTTGAACCTAGTCATAGATGGGGAGGAGTTGACTGACCAGAACACAAGAAAATGAAAAGATCCATCCTGTGAGCGAGGGTTGATTGCTGCAATCTGTTATCTTGCTCTTGACTGGACTTAGTTTGAGGATGCAGATGATCAAAGTTTCCAAGTTAAACAGAGGATTTTTCAGCAAAAAGGGTAGGCTTGTTCCCTCAGAGTACTGATTTAATAGGGTTGGGTAGGCCAGAAATTGACTATCTAAAATGTGGATATTAAGCTGAGGCATGAAGTAGCTGGCTTACATGCTTCCACAAATTTAGTTATTAATAAGATGATTGTAAAGGGGGGAAGCTCACAATATACCTGAACAAAATATAATATAAATGAAAAATTGCATAAAACACTATGTATAGGCATGAAACACAATGTATATGAATGATAAAAATATTAATAGAAAGAAGAATGTTCCCTTTTTATAATAGTGAGATATAATTTTCTCTATTTTAAAAATCTCATTGTTAGTAATTAATTTCAATGTTTTATATGTGAACCTGTATGATACTTTTAGAATCAATTTTTAAATTCCTTTAATGTCTTCATGTTACTGTTTTCATAAACTATTAACACTTTTAAGATTTTTAGTCTTTATTTCACAATTTCACATTTCTAGTTAATAGGTGGAAAATATGATGTACAAAAGAGATAGTCTATATCACAGTTGCTCCTTTCAGTATCTTCCTTCTTGACCTTTTGATGTAAGTGGTTTTAAGATGTAATATTCAATATTTTAGCAAATAACTAACAAGTCAACAATCATCAAACTGTTCTTAACAAATAAAAATTTCATCGATGTGTTTTCAGTTAATTCTCATTTCTTTTGTACTTTTTGGTTTAGCATTTTTTTTAAAAAAATCTTCATTGTTAAAAATACATATGAGGCTGACATGCTGTTCAAGAGGTTAGCAAAAGAATACTTAATGTGCTTTAATGCTTTTAAAACGATGCAAAATTCACTCAAAAGCATTAGAAATAAAGCAGAAGGCATGAAAACCCTCTTACTACGTTTGAAATACAGATGTTTCGATGGGGGGATAGACATTTTGTATGGAAAAAATGTTAATTTTGTAGTGATTTATCTTGGACAAACTTTCAGAATATTTTCATTTGCTTGCCAGTATCTCAGGTGGCAGAATAATTTTAGATAACTCATAATTAGAAAATTTTGTTATGTAATCAGTTACCAAAAATGAACATTTCCATCAAACCTATTAAAACAGTTGCTTTAAAGATTTAAACTAGAAAACGGCAGTGGATAAATATAATAAAGTTAATGAATTGGATATTTGATGAATCCCATTTCAGCAATATGGGCTTTTGAGAATTTGCTGGTGGCAATTCTGTTCGGCTTTTTTAAAGAGCCAGTTCCTATTGCTCAGGAGGATTTTTCTCCACACTCCACTTCCCACAGCAGCTGGGCTTCAGGCTGGTTGTGTTCTTATCATCCACTCCCACCAGCTCCCAATTAGATCATAAATCTTGGCCAAATCTCAAGTCATTTTAGGATCTGTCACTTCAACTTCCTTGGGAAGACAGGTTGTGACCAGGCTCATGAGCTGTAACAACATCTGAGCTGCGACTAAGCTCACTTCTATTAATCCTTCCGTATATCACTCTGTTGGGATCAGGACCTTTTCTCTGTGTCAGCACATAATGTAATAAGGGAGCCTCTGGATTTCTGTTGAAACACTGACTTCTATTTTAAGTGCATCACAGACTCAAAGGCTACCATTCCAATTGAGTGCCTAATACCCCTTGATACCGAAAATCCTAGAATTCTTGTTTGGAACACAATTACTCTCCATTTCACTGTGAGCTTGTCATTCCAGGTTTACAAAAGAAATGCCTGAGGATTTCCCTGAAGTTACAAAATCTCTTCTATTAGCCTAGTGTGACAGAAGGATGGTACAGGAGAGAGAAAAGGGCACTGAACTGAAGGTCAGGAGACTTATTCTTTCCAGGAACCTTCTCACTGGGTGGGATTGAGCAGATCAGTCCATTTCTCAGAACTTCAGTTCCTTTCAGGTATTTCACAGTCAGTTCAAACTTATGGTGACCCTGAGTAGCTCTTCTGTCTAGTAGGCTAGGAGTTGTGCTACCAACCCAAAGGTGGACAGCTCAAATTCACCTGCTACTTCTCAAGAGAAAGATGAACATTCTCCTCCTGTGCAATTTACAGTCTCTGAAAACCTACTGGAGAGTCAGTTATGAGTTGGTTCTGACTCAACAGCAATCAGTTTGAAGATTTCTTTTTGCTTCTTTTTTTGTTAATTATTTTTATTTTATATTGGTTTGCATACAAAATTCATGTACATTGTGTTTCAGTTTAACTTGGGTTGTGTCTTTTTTTTTTT
>NW_006399791.1:2203535-2212571 GCF_000299155.1 Elephantulus edwardii
TTGTAGTTACAGCTCCTTGCCACTAGGCCACCAGAGCTCCTCTGCCTTTTCTAATTCCCACTGGATCATTCCATCTTTCTAATTCCTTTACCCCCTCCCTCTGCCCACCAAACTTTAGGACATTGTTAGTTCCCACTCCTCCCCCCCGCCAGGTACCTCTTCTCTTTCCCCTTCCCTTTTTAGACTTTTGTACACATCTTACTAGTTATCCTTCTATTTTTACAATAATGGTCTTATTCAGTATTTCTCCTTTTAAGACTGAGTTGATTCACTTAACATAATGCTCTCCAGCCTTTCCTGTGTTATACTTTTTAAATCATTGCTCCTGAGTGCTGCATAATATTTCACTGTGTGAATGAATGTCCTACAATTTCTCAACGTATTTGTTTGCTGATGGATGTTTGAGCTGTTTCCATTTTCTTGCTACTGTGAATAATGCTGCTATAAACATCAATATACAAATCTTTGTGTCTCAGTTTTGTTTTCCTTAGGGTATGTTCTTAGCAGTCGAGCAGGTGGATCGTATGGAGTTTCTGTGTTCAGATTTCAAAGAAACACCAAATTCCATTCCAAAGTGGTTGTGCCATTTTACAATCCCACCAGCAGTATCTGAGAGCTCTAATCTCTCCACATTCTTACCAACATTTATTACGTGCTGTCCTTTTAAACTTTGTCACTGCTACTGGTTTAACATGGTGACTCAATGAGGTTTTGATTTGAATCTCTTTTATTGCCAGTGATTTTGAGGCTCTCTTCATGTGTATGTTGGCCAAATGTCTTCATCTCTGAAAGGAATTACCATGTCTTTGGTTCATTTTGTAACTGGGTTACCAGGCGCTTTTTTCCCCTTTCTTTTTCTTGGAAGCCCGGTGCTAGTCTGTAAACTTTCATTATGAGACTCTTATCTGAAATAGCATTGCCAAATGTTTTGCCTCCCCACCCCCAGTTAGTAGGTTTTCCTTTCACTCTATTGATAAATGTTTTTGACGCACACAGGGACTTAATTTTTTAGAAGATCCCATTAATCAAAATTATTTCCTGGTTGTAGATTTCTGGCTGTATTTGTCAGCCTGTTTATACTATAGGCTAGGCCTTCTAAGTTTGGTCCCATATTGTCTCTTATGATATTTTTGGGCTTTTTTTATTTTTATCCCTAGTCTCTGATTCACCTTGAGTTGATTTTTGTGAATGGTGTGACTCAGCTTTATGCAAGGAAAAGTTCAGTTTTGCCAGCACCATTTATTGAAGAAGTTGTTGTTTCCCCATTTGATTGGTTTTGTTTTCTTGTTGAATGCCAACTAATCACAGGTAGATGGGTTGAATTCTGGGTTCTTCATTCTGTTCCATTGGTCTATGACTGTTTTGTACTAATACCATGCTATTTTGGTTATTACAGCTATACAGTAAGTTTTACGATCAGAGAGTGCTATGCCTCCCACCTCATTCTTGTTTTTCAGAAGTGCTTTGCTTATTTGAGGTGTCTTTTCTTTCCAAATAAACTTGCCAATTGCCTTTTCTATCTCTTTGAAAAATGAATTTGGTATCTGTACTGGAAATGTATTAAACATATGAATTGCTTTTGGTAGGACTGACATTTTCAGTATATTGAGTCTTCCTATCCATGAACAGTACACATTTTCCTGTTTATTTAGGTCTCTTATTGTTTCTTGCAGTTGTGTTTTGTAGTTTTCTTTACAGAGGTTTTTCATGTCTCTAGTTAGGTTTTATCTTAAGTATCTCAATTTGTTGTACATAGTTGCTACAAGTCGCAAGTGACTCGATGGCACATAACAACAGAAACAACATCTCAATTTGTGTTTGGCTATTATAAATATTATTGCTTTCTTAGTTTCCTTTTCTGTGTTTCCTTTATTACTGTAGAGAAATAATATTGATTTTGAATATTGATCTTATATCCACTCTACTAAACCGTTCTCCTAGACCTACCAGGGTATTTTTTCCTGTTGTTGTTTATTCCTAGGGGTTTTCTATGTACGCTGTCATATCATCTGCATATAGCAACAGTTTTACTATCTTTTTGCCAATTTAGATGCCTCTTATTTCCTTCTCTTATCATATTGCCCTAGAAAGTCCTTCAAATAAAATACTAAAAATGAGTGGTGAAAGTGAGCATCATTGCCTGTTCACAAGGGGAAATGCCTTTAGTCTTTCTCCTTTGAGAATTATATTAGCTCTTGGTTTAGCATAGGTATTTTTCATTATGTTGAGGAAATTCCCTTCTATTCCTATTTTGCTGAGTGTTATAATTAGGAAAGGATGTTGGATTCCCCACACACACACAAAAGCCTTTTCTATGTCAATTGACAGGATCATGCAGTTCTTGTTCTTAGTTTTGTTAATGTGATGAATTATGCTGATTATTTTCCTTATATTGAACTGTTCTTGCATACCTGTTACAAATCCTATGTGGTCATGATGAATTATTTTTTTGATGTGCTGTGGATTCTACTGGCCAGGATTTTGTTAAGGATTTTTGCATCTATATTCATGAGAGATATTTTGAAGTTTTCTTTTTTTGGTAATATCTTTGCCTGGTTGTGGTATTAAGTATATGCTAGCTTCATAGAATGACTCTGGGAGTGTTCCTTGGTTTTCTATTTTTTAAAAAAATTATGTAAGTAGAATTGAAGATAGATTATCTCTGAATGTTTGGTAGAATTTAGCTGTGAAGCTATCTAGGCAAGGACTTGGACTTTTTTGGGGGGGTGGGTAGGGGAAGGTAGTTTTTTTATGACCTGCTCAAAGTCTTCTTTTATGATGAGTCTGTTCAAGTGTTCAACATCTGTCTGTATCAATTTGGGTAGGTTGTGAGTTTAAAGAAATTTGTCCATTTCTTCTGGATTTTCAAATTTATCAGAGTATAGCTTTTCATAATATTCCGTTTTTGCTGGTTTAATTTCTGCTGGTTCTGTTGTGATGCCACCTCTTTGGTTTCTTTTTGTTTGTATTTTATACCACTATGATTTAGTTACATAGTTTGAATACATTGATTTTTACAAAAGATCCTTCCCATTTTGTTCATCTCACCCACCCATTGAATTGTGCAACCTTATGATGAACACCCTATCCCTCCATCCTCACTTCTCTCTTTCCACCATCCCCACCCCCACCTTGGATCCTCATGCTCATTCTACAATAATGGTTTTATACAGTATTTGTCCTTGAGGGGCTGAGTTAGTTCACTCAGCATATTGCTCTTCAGTCCCTCCCAAGTTAGGTAGTAATTTACAAAATGATTGTTCCTGTGTGCTGTATAGTTTTCCATTGTATGACTGTACCACAACTTCTCAAGCCATTCATTTGTGGACTGTTTCCATGTTCTTGTAATGGTGAATAATGCTGCTGTGAACATTGGTGTACAAGTTTCCTTATGATCTTCAGTTCTCATTTTCTTGGGGTATATTCCAAGCAATGGAATAGCTGGGTCATATGGAATTTCTATGTTCAGCTTTTTGAGGAAGCATCAAACTGCCTCCCAGAGTGGTTGTAACATTGTACAATCCCACCAACAATAAAAAAGAGTTCCTATATTATCACATACTTTCCAACATTTATTATTTGCTGTCCTGTTAAACTTTGCCACTTCTACTGGAGTGAGATGATATCTCATTGTGATTTTAATTTGCATCTCTCTTATTGCCAGTAATTTGGAGCATTTCTTCATATGTATGTTGGCCATTTGAATATCTTCCTTTGTGAAAATTATTTCCATGTCTTTTGCCTATTTTATAATTGGGTTATCAGACTTTTTTCTTGTGGAGGCCCAGGAGTATTCTATAAATTTTCATTATGAGACTCTTGTCTGAGATGGTATTGACAAATGTTTGTTCCCTGTCAGTAAGTTTTATTTCCACCTTGCTGGAAAATTTTTTTGATGTACACAGGAATTTAGTAATTAGAAGGTCCAATTCATCCATTTTATCCTCTTCAGATTGTACATTTCTGGCTGTATTTGGCAGTCTCTTTATACCATAGACTAGAGCTTCTAAGGTTGATCCCATGATATTTCTTATGAACTTTATGGGTTGGGGCTTTACTCACAAGTCTCTTATCCACCTTGAGGTGATGTTTGCGTGTGATGTAAGATGAGGTAGCAGTTCAGTTATGCCAGTTCCATTTATTGAAGAAGTTGTCCTTTCCCCATTGATAGCTTTTATTTTCTGGCCAAATATCATAGATAGATGGGTCTATTTCTGGGTTCTCAATTCTGTTCCCCTAATCTATGTGCCTGATTGTACCAGTACCAGGCTGATTTGGTTACTACTGCTGTGTAGTAGGTTTTGAGGTCAAGGGGTGCTATACCTCCCACTTCATTTTTGTTTCTCAGAAGTGTTTTGCTTATTTGGGGTCTTTTGCTTCTCCAACTAAACAATTTCCCTTTTGATCTTCAAAAATGAATTTGGCATTTGTGTTAGGATTGCATTGAATATGTAAATTGCTTTCGGTAGGATTGTAATTGTCACAATATCAAGTCTTCCTATCTAAGAACAGGGCACATTTTTCCATTTCTATACATCTTTTATTGTATTTTTCAGAAATGTTCTGTAGTTTTCTTTGTATAGGTCTTTTGTATCTCTAGTTAGGTTCACTCCCAAGTATCTCAATTTGTGGTTTGCTATTGTAAATGGCATTGCTTTCTTGGTTTCCTTCTCTGAGTTCTCTTTGTTACTGTAGAGGAATCCTATCAATCTTTGGATATTGATCTTATACCCTGCCAGTCTAATAAATTGGCCTACTATCTCTAACATTTTGATGTTGTTGTTGAGTCTTTGGGGTTTTCTAAGTACACTATCAAATCATCTGCATAGTGTGATATTTTAACTATCTCTTTACCAATCTAGATGCCTTTCATTTCGTTCTCTTGGCATATTGCCCTAGTAATCACTTTCAGTACAATATTGAATAGAACTGGTGACAGTGGACATCCTTGTCTGGTCCCTGTCTTCAAGGAAAATATTTTTAGTCTTTCTCCATTGAGAATGATATTGGCTGTTGATTTTGCATAATACTTTTCACTGTGTCTTAAAAATTCCCTTCTATTCTAACTTTGCTGAGTATCTTAATCAGGAAGAAGTGTTAGATTTTGTCAAAAGCCTTTTCTGCATCAATTGCTAAGATCATATGGTTCTTATTATTCATTTTGTTAATGTGGTGAATTATGTTGATTGTTTTTCTTATGTCAAACCTTCCTTGCATACCTGTTATGAATCCCACTTGGTCATGGTGAATTATTATTATATTTTTATGTACTTTTGGATTCTATTGGTTAGGATTTTGAATAAGGATTTTTGCATCTATATTCAAGAGAGATATTGGTCTGTAGTTTTCTTTCTTGGTAATATCTTTGCCTGGTTTTGGTATTAGGGTTACGCTTGCATCATAGAATGACTCCAGGAGTGTTCCTTCTTTTTCAATTTTTTAAAATCATGTAAGTAGAATTGTGATAGATTCTCTTAATGTTTGGTAAAGTTCAGCTTTGAAGGCATCTGGTCCAGGACTTTTCTTATGGGGAAGTCTTTTTATGATATTCTCAATTTGTTATTTTGTGATGGATCTTTTCAAGTATTCTATATCTGTCCTTGTCAGTCTGGGTAGGGCATGAGTTTCAGAGAATTTGTCAATTTCCTCTAGGTTTTCAAATTTATTGGATATAGCTTTTCACAGTATTCTGATATTATAAATTTAATTTCCTCTGATTCTGTTGTGATGGTGCCTCTATCATTTCTTAATCAAGTTATCTATGTCTTTCTTTTTTCCCTTTTGTTAAATTTGTCAGTGGTTTGTCAATTTTATTGACTCTTTAAAAGAAACAGCTCCTAGTTTTTCAGCTCTTGATTTCAGCTCTTTTCCTGGTTATTTTTTTTTCCTTCTAGAGCCTGTAGGGTTATATTGTTGTTCTTTTACTAGATGATGAAGGTATTGCGTTAGATCACTGATTTTTCTTCTTTCTTCCTTTTTTATGTGTGTGCCTATTGCTATGAACTACCCCCTGAGGTCCTTCTTAGCTGTATCTCAGTGGTTTTAATATGATGTATTTTCATTTGTTTCAAGGAACTTTTAACTTTATTCTTTATTTCTTTCATAAACCAACTGTGTTCTAGCAGAGAGTTATTTAGCTTCCACATGAATAATTTTATAAACTTTATGCTCCTGTTGTTAATTTCTAGTTTTATGGCATTGTGATCCAAGAAGGTACTTTGTATTATCTCAATGTTTTTGTGGTTTGTTTTTTTTTTTTAATTTGTTGAAGCTTGCTTTGTGTCTTTATATGTGATCAATTCTGGAAAACGTACTGTGTGAACTTGAGAAGAAGGTGAACTGAGTTTTATTTGGGTGCAGTTCCCTGAATACATCCACTAGGTCGATTTGGCTGATTATGTAGTTCAAGTCTTCTGCATCTTTGTTGAGTTTCTTTTGGGTTGACCTATCTTTTGGTGGTAATGGTGTGTTGAAATCTACCACTGCTGTGGTGTTGTCTATGTCTTTCTTCAATGCTGTTAACTTTTTTTTTTTAATGTATTTTTAAGGTCTACCATTTGGTATGTAAATGTTGACTAAGGTTATGTCTTGCTGATCTACTATACTTTTAATAAGTATGCAATGTCCTTCCTTATCTTTTATTATTTATTTATTTATTTATTTTTGCAATGTCCTTTCTTATCTTTTATGGTCATTTTCATTCTGAAATTTATTTTATCAGAGATAAATATTGCCACTCCTGCTTTTTTAAGGTTGTCATTTGCTTGGTATATTTTTTTTGCAGGCTTTGATTTTGAATCTGGTTTTTTCTTTTTGAAGATGTGTCTCTTGTAGGCAACATACGGATAGGCTTTGTTTTTATATCCATTCTGCTACTTTTTTTCTCTTAATTGGTGCATTTACATTAAGACATTACATTGTCCATTCACATTAAGTGATTATTGTCAGGGCAGGTTTTACTTTTGCCATTTTGCTGTATTTCTTATTCTGTTGTTTCTGGTTACTATGGTCCATGTACTTTCCTTTGGCATTTCTGTGTGAAGGACTTCATTTAAAATTTCTTGTAGTTTTGGTCTTATTTTTCATAAATTCCTTAAGTTCCTTCTTTTCTGCAAAGGATCTAATTTCTCCTTCATATTTGCTGGAGAGCTTTGCTGGGTACAGGATCCTTGGCTGGCAATTGTTTTCTTTCAACTTTCTTTATATCCCATCCCATCCCATTGTCTGCTAGCTTATATGGTTTCTTCTAAGAAATCGAAATTTAATTGTTTCACCTTTGTAGGTGACTCTTTATTTTTCTCATGATGCTTTTAGAAGTCTCTCCTTGTCTTTTAATTTGGAGAATTTGATTATGATATGGTTTCCTTTCTGGGTCTAGTCTGTTTGGCATTCACCATGCTTCTTGAATGTGGATTTCTCCCAATCTTCAAAATACCTGGGAAGTTTTTTTCTAGAACTTTGTCACCTATTCTCTCAATGATTTCCCTGTTACTCCCTTGTTCTGGAATTCAGATCATACGTATGTTATTCTATTTGATGTAATCCCACATGATTCTAATGTTTTCTTCATTTACTTTACCTCTCATTTCTGATTTTTCTTCAAGCATGTTTTCAGTGAGGCTCTTGTCTTCCAACTCACTGACTCTCTGTTACATCTCTTCAAATTTGGGGTGGGGGGTATGCACACGCACGCGTGTGCCACCAGTGTGCTGGACACTTCTGGAATTTTACTCTTAATATTCTGGATTGCATTTTCATACTTTTCTGTTATTTCTATCACTGTGTTGGCAGTATCCTCTTTATCTTGTGATGATGTTTTAAGTTCTTGTACTTCTTTATCTATTCTATCAATTCCTTCTTCCATCTTTTGCATTTTCTTCCATACCTGTTCAAGTTTCTCCTCATCAATATATTTCTTCTGGACTATTGTTTGAGGTATTTGCTTTCTTAATTTCTTCTTCCATCATTTGCATCTTCTTCTGTAACTGCTCAAATAACTCCACATCAATATATTTCTTCCAATTCTCTCTATCTGGGATATTCAATGGGTCTATATTTTTAGGATATGGATTATTTTATTTTGTTTTTTCTTGATAACGGAGGCAGACTGCTGCTTTCTTGTTATTATGTGAGTCTTTTCTAAGTAGATGTTAAGTCATTGTCACTACACAATGACCAAGAGTAAGACAGTGTTTTGTAAAGGACCTGTATATTTGTGTTTTCTTCTTCACTTAAAGCCCACAGGTTCTCACGTCAAACAGCAGTGATCCCCACAAAGCACCTGAATGGAAGACCAGGGAGTCTTGGTTTTCCCTTCAAGAACTGGCTGTGCTGCCTCACTCAGATTCCAGCTGTCCTGCTCGTTCTTGGGCACATTTCTCTCAGGTGTGTCACTCTAAGGCACATCACTTTCAGGTGCCTGGTTTCTTAGTAGAGTTATTTGTATCCTAGTGTTCTTTATTTTGTTAAGTTTACCAATGCTTTGTCTGTTCTGTTGATGTTTTTGAAGAATCAGCTCTTGGTCTTGTTACTTTTTTAAATTGTTTTTCTATTTTCTATCTAAATTATTTCAGCTTTTGATCTTTTCATTTGTTTTCTTCTAGAGGTTGTGGGGTTAGATTTTTGCTCTTTCTGTATTTGATGGAAATGTTCAGTTAGGCCATCAATTTTGCTTCTTTCTTCCCTTTTTCTGTGTTCCTCTATTGCTATGAATTGTCCCATGAGGACTGCTTTAGCTGCATCCCAGAGATTTTTGCATGTTGTATTTTCATTAAAATATGTTTCAAGAAATTTTTAATTTCATTTTTACATTTCTTATATAACCCAATCATGTTATTGTTGTTGACTGCCTTCGGGTGAAGCACTACTCTTAATGACCTATGAACTAAAGGCCTGAAGCTCTTCTACAACTATCGACATTTATCAAAGTTTATAGAATTTCTGGAGGCATGTTGTTTAGAACGTGGATACCACTCTTGCTTTCAAACCTCTTTAGTAACCTTATTATATCAGAGAATGTTGTTGTGGGTTTTTTTT
>NW_006399791.1:2212861-2230742 GCF_000299155.1 Elephantulus edwardii
TCAATGCCGTAAACATATTTCATCCAGTTTTTCTCAGTCTTACCCCCACCCCAATGCCAGCCTCATTCTACAACAGTGGCACCATATAGCATTTGTCCCTATGTGACTGAGATACCTCATTGCTAAGTGTCGTCAAGTCATAGATGACTCATAGTGACCCTGTGAACAAAAGACCTGAACACTTGTATAACTTTCATCATTTCTCCACATTCATAGGCTTTCTGGAGGCAAGCCATTTTTGGAAGATGATGCCACTCATGCTTCCAAGCTTGTCCTAATCAGAAAGCTCCACCAAACACTGTCCACCATGTATAACCATTATTGCATTTGACACTTCAGTGTCACAGTGTTTAGCATCACAGCAACCACGAGTTACCTCTGCACAGCAAATGGACAGACTGGTGCTATACCACTAAGAGAGAAAAACAACTCACTTCAGGATAGAAACATTCTTGGCTTAGAATAAAGAAAGCATCTGCCTTCATCTTCTTCATTTCATCCAACTCCCCAGAGGCTCTATCTTCTTCATTCCCCCCTACTCTCCATAGCTTTTGTCTTCTTCATTCACTCTAACTCCCCATAACCTTCATCTTCATTCTCCCCAACTCATCATAGCCTTTGTCTTCTTCATTCCCCCAATTCCCCATAATCTTCATCTTCTCATCCTCCTCCCTCACAATATGAGTGGTTTTCTAAGCTTTGCCCTCTTATATATAATTTCTAGTTTTATGGCATTGTGGTTTGAGAAGATAATTATGATTATTGTAATGATTTTTAATTTATTGAGGCTTGCTTTGTGTTCTAACATAGATTAATTCTGGAGAACATACAGTGTGCACTTGAGAAGAAAGTAAATTGGGTTTTGGTTGGGTACAGTACCCTGAATATATCCACAAGGCTGCTTGTATAGTTTAGATCTTTAGAATCTTTGTTAAGTTTCTTTCAAGTTGACTTATACTTCGGTGATAGTGATATGTTAGTCTCTTATCCCTATTGTGGAGCTGTCTATTCTTTCTTCAAGTCTGGTGACTGTTATTTTATGTATTTTGCAAATTTGTCATTTGGTGTATAGATGTTGACCAAGTTCTGTCTTCTTGGGTTTTGTGCCTTTTATCTTTATATAGTGTCCTTTTCTTTTCTGGTGATTTTCATCCTGTAGTCTATTTTACCACAAATTAGTATTGCCTCTCCTGCATTTTCCCCCCAGCCTTTGACATTTATGCTTTCTTTTTCCTTGTTTCTTAGGTGTATTTCTTGAAGGCAGATATTGATAGGCTTTGGCTTTTTATCTTTTCTGCTACTCTTTTTCTCTTAATTAGGCATTTAGTCTATTCACATTAAGTGTGATTATTGAGATGTCAGGTTTTATCCCTGCCATTTTGCTATATTTCTGTTGTTTTGTTGTTTTTACTTACTATGATCATCTACTTTCCTTTGTTGTCTTTCTGTGAAGGACTTCCTTTGGAGTATCTTAAGTTTGTCTTATTTTCACAAATTCCCTTAGTTCTTGTTTTTCTGCAAATGATCTAATTTCCCCTCCATATTTGATGGACAATTTTACTGGGTACATGATTCTCAGATGGCAATTATTTTCTTCAACTTTCTGTATATGACATTCTGTTGTCTTCTTGCTTGCCTGGTTTCTGCTGAGAAACCAGAACTTAATCTAATTGGCTCTATTTTGTAGGTGATTCTTTGTTTTTCTCATTCTATTTTTGGTATTCTATCCTTATCTTTTATTTTGAAGAATTTGACTGTACTGTGTCTTGATGGTTTTCTTTTAGGATCGAGTCTATTTGGTGTTTGCAGAGCTTCTGGAATGTAGATGTCTTTCTTCTTCATAATAACTGGGGAGTTTTCTTCTAGTGCCTCTTACACAGTTTTCTCAATGCTTTCCCTACACACATCCCCTCACGTTCTGGGATTCTGATCATATATATATTGTCCCTTTTGGTGTAATCTCACATGATTCTAATATTTTCTTAATTTCCCTTCCATTGTTTTCCTCTGTATTTTTCTTCTATTATATTACCATTGAGGTTCTTGTCTTCCAGCTCACTGACTCTCTGTTTTATGTTTCTTGTTCTGCTTTTTTGTCCCTCCAGCATGTTGGAAACTCTGCCATTTCAGTCTTGACAAACTCAATTGCATTTTTGAGCATTTCTGTTTGTTTCAGTACTGTGTTGGCTGTATCCTCTCTGTTTTGTGTTGATTTTTTTAAATTTTATTGGGAATAACATATTGGGGGTACAAGGAGGTGAGGGGTGGGGCAGAAGGGTGAGGATGGGCAGGGATGAAAATTGCAGGGTTGCAGTTGCAGAGCTGTACAATTTGGTTGGAGGGGGGAGCAGGTGAAGGAAATGAAAAGTATCTAGTGGGGACCAGATGCTACAGGGGAATGGTGAGCAAATTCCAATGGTGATTAAACCAACTGTCCTATTGACTTGGGAACTGGATTCAGACTCTCTGGCTTCTTCATGCTGAACAGGGGCATAGATGTGAACGGGGAAAGGGAGGACACTTACTGGTGATCTTGGGTTAAAGCTGCTTGCTTTCTTGTTCTGTTAGAAGATGTTTTCCTGACATATGCTCCCCTCTGGACTGCAAAATGTTTTCCCAGGTGGGTTCAGTGGGGATGGCTGGTTGAACCCAGAGGATCCATCCTCCTTTGCTTCCTTAGCTGGAAGTTGTATATCCTTTTTGTCACTGGCACTGGGTTCAGGATCAGGTCTGGAGTAAAACTCAGTGTTAGGATTACCTATAGGAAAGGGAGCAAACCTAGAGAGCACAAACTTGTGAGTTGCAAAGAGAAGGTCTTTGGGGGTGTTACTTTCAGATTTACTGGGGAAGAGGGTGGCAGAATGTAGCCTAGATAAAATTCTCTGGATACCCTAGGCATTTTTCCCCTACCCAAGGGTCGGATGGCACAATCTGGGGATTGAGGAGCTCACCCTGAGGGCCATGCCCTGAGCCAGAGACCAAAGACAGCCTGCCCCAGCAGAGGGCTGATGGCTCGCCCCGAGCAGGACAACACCCTCCAGGGGCTGGCTGGTACACTCCCCCTCCAATTGCCCCCAACCCAGTCTGGACCCCTCACCTGACTGAAGACTATGTGGCCAGGGACAGTGTCCCCAATTCCTGCACCGCCACTTTTATCCTCCCCATAAATGGTCATACTGTAATTTGAAGTAGGTTTCACTGTCCTCCCCCTTTATAAATGGCAAAGGGAACCTGAGAGTTGTGAACAGATTCCCCCCAGGTGTAAAGAGCTTTTGGCAGAAGCATTCAACAGATCAAAATATGTGGTGCATTTAGGATGTCGATCCTCTTGGACATGCTGCCACTATTAAGTGTCATCAGGTAGACAACTCACAGTGACTTTCAACAATCCATTGTATCGGTGATCCTCTTTTCTGGCCTGTCCAAGGAAACCCAAACCTGTACGTGGCCTCCCCTGCCTCCGCCGCCATCCTGGCTCCAAGAATTCTCCCCAGAACAAGTCCACCCCGTGGCAGCATGGCGGCTCCACTGCACCAGTCTCGGGGATGCCCAATGCCTATCCATCCTGGGTGAGGGAATCCCTGTGTTCTGGCAGCAGAAGCCTCATGGAGCTGTGGTGGGGGCAGTGCAGTGCATGCTCAGCAGGAGGGGACTGGGAGCTGCAGGACTTAACCCATTCCTCCTTGGGAATCCTTGAATTCCTGTTGTTGAGCCTCGATCTTCACTGAAGACCAGTCATCAACTGTTTAACTGTTCAATTATCAATAAACAGAGGTCTGTAGAAGGCCATAGTGGTCCTCCTTTGAGTGGTCCGCTGCTCCTGCAGCTCACCATGATGTCTCCACCTTTGACGCCTTCTTGGATCCCCTTGTGTTGATATTTTAATGTCTTCTAACTTTTTATCTAAACTATCACTTTTTTGCCAACCATTTATACTTTCTTCTGTAGGTGTTAATAGAATTCCATTTTAATGTATTTCTTCTAGTTACCTGTCTCTGGGGTATTCACTTTATTTATGGCTTCCATTCTTCCTTCCATTGTTTGTACCTTCTTCCATACCCATTGATAAGACTCAATATATGTGTCAACATATTTCTTCTGCCTCTCTGGCTCTAAGGTATTACAGGTCTACAATATACTCAGCTGTTTTTTAAAAGAAGACTTATTTTGGGTTTTTCACAATATTTGAAACTGTCTGTTGCTTTCTTAACATTATGTCAAGTTTTTCTTGGTGTATGTTAGGCTTTTTCTATTGTGCCTGCATAGGTTGTTGACAGTTCTTTATCTTTTTTATGTTATTTATTAGTTGCAAATTTGAAGTGTTTCCCTTATGGCAAATACTATGCCAGCAATTCTTTCTAGATCTGTGTGTGGGAAAGCTTCCTTCAACTTCTCTTTGGACTGCAGTGTAGCCTTGCTGGAATTTTGCCTGACTTCTGCCCACTTCTTCTAAAGTTTGGAATGGTCTTTAGGGGTGCTGATGAGCAGAGCAGCGAGAAATCACTTTCCCCTTGACAGGCAGTTGCACTTTTTCTATCCTGTGTGATGTTATAGGCAACAGAACCCCATCTCTACCCAGCTACCCTATCAGTTCTCATGTGCCCACTCAATGCTTGCATGCAGCCTGGTGTGGATCTCTTCAGCCTTTCCTACCTCTTCTGAAGGTTGGAACTCTTCTTGGTGGTGCTGATGAACAATAGCAGCCAGAGACTACCTTTTCCTGGAAGATGGTTATACTCTGTCCATCCAGTGTGTGGTCTAAGAGTCAGGGCCCTGCTTCTATCCAGCTTCCCTCTCAGTTCTATTACATAGCTTGGTGGAGATCTCTGTAGCCTGCACTCAACTCTTAAAGTTTAGAATTTTCCTTGATGGTGCTGATGACCACAGCCACCAGAGACCATCTTCCTCTGGCAGGCAACTTCTGAGTTTAAGTTGTGAAGTACAACAAATTGAAACCTTGATCTGTCCTGCACCATCCTCAAGATCTCCACCATGTTCAAGTTCATTGTTTTGTTGAGTCTTTCTCTTTTTCCCTCTACTGATCTTTTTTTCCGTGTGCTAGGGTTTAAAATTGTGATGTTAGTGTAAGTTTACAGAAAAAATGGGTTTTCATTAATTTCTTGATGCACATTTTCCACCCTCACTCTCCCTTCCCCATCCTCCAATTAACTTTGTAATGCAATTCTTCATCCAAATTGTTAATTGTCATACATATAATGCTTAATCATACATTTCTTTCAGAGAGTCCTTTCTTTCATTTGTTCCAGTGCAGTGTTTACTATCTATCCAATCTTTTCCTGTTCTTATTCCACCCTGTGTCAGTCCTATCTTATAACAGTGGTCTTTTGCAATATTTGTCCTTTGTGACTGAGATATTTGACTCAGAAAAGTACCTTTCAGGCTCATCCATGTTTGTGTAGTGTTTTATGAGTTCAGTGTTTTTTACTGTTGCATAATATTACATTGTGTGACTGTACCAGTTTTTTCCTATTCATTTGTTTTCTATCCATTTGTTGATGGCAGTAGGACTGCTTCCATTCCTTTGCTAATGTGAATAATACAATAATAAACATGTATGTGCATACAAAAGTTTGCATCATGGGACTGGCTTCTTTAGGATATATTCCTAGTAAAGGGATAGCTGAGTTAAATGGGACTTCTATTTCCAGTTTTTTTAGAAAGAGCCAGACCACCTTCCATAATGATGGTACCATCTTACATTCCACCAGCAATGAATGAGAGTTCCAATCTCTCCACATCCTCATCATTTGCTGCCCTATTGAGTTTCACAATTGTTACTGTATGAGATGATATCTCGTTGTTTTGACTTACACATTTCTGATAGCTAGGAATTTTGAAAATTAAAAATTTTGAAGATATCTTAACGTACAAAGCAATGTACTAATGGGATAATGATAACCTTTAAGTGGGTAATACTGGATTGGATTGGACTGCTACTTTTCAACCTGAAAAGTAGGGTTTGAAGCCAAGGTTGGTTTCAATAAACTAGAAGATGTTTGGCCTCTCTCCTGCTGTTCTCCTTCTGTGTCTTCAACTAATTCTTGATATAATTAAGATGTGAACTGTATGGCTGGATTTGTATGTGGTTGTATATGATTTACATACCACAAGTTATAGAAACAAATTAAATAAAAACTATATTTCTGTTCACTGTATAGTAATTACTTGGAAATATCATGACCTGACTAAAGTAAAAACAAAAAACAAAACAAAACAAAAAACCCCACTATAGCTAAAATATTATCATACATACCAGAAAAGTAAAACACAACCCACAAATAAAAAGTCACTGCTGCCAAATTGATTGCTGTATATAGTGATTCTATGGGACAGAGTAGAGCTGTACCTTTGGGTTCTAAGGCCATAAATCTTCATGAGAGCAGACTGCCTCATATTTCTCTCACAGATAAGCAGTCCAAGACTTGGGTTAAAGTATCATCAAGGATCTTTATGATATAGCTCTCTCTTATGGTTATTGAGTCAGAATCAATCAATAGCTGACTTTCCAATTGGTTTTCAGAACCTGTAAATCATACCAGAGGAAACTGCCTAACTTTCTACCTTGAATCATCTGCCTTTTGATTGGCAGCACAACGTTTTACCCACTATGCCACCAGAGCCAGCTTTATGGCATAAAGCTCTCCAAAATGCATGTTGAGCCTTTGATGCAAGCATGAATGCATTTGTTTAAATCTGGCTCTGGTGTATATTCCAAGAAAAGATTAAACAAGGTGTAATGATAGGTTGAAAGAAAGATTTACAATCAGTGTGGAATTTGGAAAAGTCAAACTTTCTATGAGCCTTGAAGGTTAGGTAAAATGTCAAAAGGAAATGTTGGTGGGATTGTCATTCAAGTAAGAAGGAACAAGATCAATCAATTTCTCAAAACCAATTCAGTCACCCAAAGAAATAAACAAGATAATTAGGCTGGAGATGGAGACCAAATGTTCACCAATGAATGATATGTTGATATATACACACAATAGAACACAAAGAAATTTTGATATATTCATGTAATGAATCCAAGCTTATTGTTGCCCATTGGGAACAACTTATAACTGACTTTCCAATAGGTTTCCCAGGCTATAAATCAAACAAGAAGAGATTGTTCACCTACCTCTTGCAGATTTGAGTCAACAGATAGATGTGATCATCACATTAACAGAAAAACTTGCTAAGTACTAGACCACCAGATTTCTTTAAAGGAATTAGGATGTTATTGTTGTTGAGTACTCTACAAGTCCAAACTGCCCCCTAGCTGACCCTCCAGTGAGTTTTAGGAGGCAGTTAATTAAATGGGAGTAGACTACCCATCCTTCTCCTGCAATGGAATTACAGCCAATTATAAAAAGAAACGTAGTGTTTGTATATTATGCAATGAGTGAACCCCTATGTTAAATGCTAGAAGCCAAACTCAAAAGGCCATAATGTTATTTGATTCCATTTGAATTAAGTCTCCTGAATGGCAAAATCCAAGAGACAATAAGCAAATTGATGGTTATTAGGGACTGAGGATAGGTGGGGGTAGAAAGGATTTTCTTCCAGATGGTGAAATAGTTTGGCACAAATTGTGTATGTAATGTTTACTTTCAAATGAGTAATGTTGTATAACCTGAATTTCACTTCCATTTATTTTTTAAAAGTGGACTCTTGGTTGTACAAAAAAAGTAAATTCTTTGGGTGTATTGATTTTTAAAGAATCTAAAATAATAGTGATGAAGAATGTGGATTATGTTATAAACTGTCCCAAGAAAAAACAAATCTGTCTTGGAAAAAATGAAGCTAGAGTGAGCCTTTTAGAAGCAAGATGGTAAGGCTTTGGGCATTTATCAGGGATGGTACAGGAAGTAGGGGGCAATTTTTGAAGACACCATCCTTGGTACAGTATAAGATTCATGAAGAAGAACCTCAGTGACTGGTGCAGTTTGTGCAATGAATACTGCGGTACTATAAAGCACCATAAAGACTGGCAGGACTGGGCAGGGTTCCGTTGTACTGTGTGGAGGACCACTATGAGTGAGAGTCAAGGGCATTCAACAATAGCAACAAAATCTCTGTAGTGTTTGTACAAGGCAGGTGATGTCTCTCAAATTGTCATCTCTATATCAACTTGGTTTTGTGGCTTCTAACAAAGAAAAGTATTAAACATTAATATGGTAGAATCTTTTCCCTTATTGTTTATATTCTTTTTCTTACAAATAATTTCTAACATCAATAATATAAAAACATATCTTGTATTTTATTTTTAAAGTTTCGTTTTATATATGTAGCTCTTTCATTCACCTTAGAAATTGTTTAAGGCAAGTGTTGTTGTTGTTGTTGTTGTTGTTGTTGTTGGTAATGTTGAGTTAGTTTCAGCTCACAGGCACCCTTTGTATAACAGAACAGTCTTGTATCTTCCTCAGAATCTTTACTATGTTAATCCTTTGTTGGAGTCACTGAGTCAATGCACTCCTTGAGGGTCTTGCTCTTTTTTACTGACTCTCTGCTTTCCCAGGCAAGAAATCCTTGTCTGAGGACTGACTCCCTCCTGAGAATATGTCCAAATGAGTCAAAGTGCTTCTATCCTTACTCTGGAGGAGCATTCTGGCATTATTTCTGCCGCAACTGATTTGCTAATTCTTCTAGAAGAACATGGCACACTCAGTAATCTTTGACTTTATTTTTGAGAAAGTAGCACTGTAACATGAATATGGCACATTATCTTTTCCAATTTACAATAGTTTACAATACTGTTTACAATACTGTCTTATCATTTTCTTCCATGTGGACAAGAACATAAACAAGAATTTTCATTATAATAGTTTCCATAGTTGTTATTGTTGCTGTTATGTGTCATCGAGTTGCTTGCAGTTCATAGAGTTCCTATGTGTAACAGCTCTTAACCCTGGTCTGTCCTGTGCCAACTTCACTGTCTCTGACACACCTACCCCCATTACCCCACTCATTGAGTCAATCCATTTCATTGAGGGTCTTCCTCTCTTGTACTGTCCTCCAACTTCCCAGTAATAATGTCCCTCTCCAAGAACTGGTTCATCCTTGCACTATGCCCAAAGTATGTCAGACAGAGCTTCAGAATCATTGCCTCCAAGGAGCAGCCTGGTTTCACTCTTTCTAAGATGAAGCTGTTTGTTCTCCTAGCAGTCCATATTCTATACTCTTCTCCAGTACAGCAGCTCAAAGGCATCTATTCTCCTTCTATCATCCCTAGTCATTGTCCAGCTTTCTGATGCATAGAAAGTAATTGGTGAAGACCATGGCCTGTATTAGGCACACCTTAGTCTCCAGACTGACATCATTGCTCTTTAGTACTCTGGAGATATCCCTGACAGCAGATTTTCCCAATGCAATTTATCTTTTGATTTCCTGGCTGCTGGTACCAAGAGTTTTGATTGTGAAGCCAAGCAAACTAAAGCTGTTAACAATCTCAATCTCTTCATTGTCCATCATGATGCTGACAATTGGCCCAATGGTTAGAATTTTTTTCTTCTTAATGTTGAGTTTCAATCCATACTGAAGGCTGCAGTCCTTGACCTTCTGCAGCAAGTTCTTCAGGACCTCCTCAGTTTGGGCAGGCAAAGTTATATCATCTGCATAATGCATGTTGTTGATGAGTCTTCCACCAATCCTAATGCCACATTCTTCCTCAGACAGCCCAGCCTCCCTGATGATCTGCTCTGCATATAGATTGAAAGGGTGTAGTGATAGGATATATCCCTGGTGTACATCCTTCCCAATTTTGAACCATGCAGTGTCTCTTTGCTCTGTTCTGACAATTGCCTTTAGGTCCAAGCATAGGTTTCACGTAAGCACAATCAAATGTTCTGAGATTCCCATTCTTCTCTGAGTCAGCCACAGTTTGTTGTGATCCACACAGTCAAAGGCCTTTGCATAGTCAATGTAACACAGGTATCCCTCTGGTATTCTCTGCTTTCAGTCAAGATCCACCTAATGTTGGTTACCATGCCCCTCGTATTACCTCTACTAAACCCAGCCTGCACATTTTGCAGTTTTCTGTTGATGCTGTTCCAGTAATTTCTGGATCATTTTCAGCAGCATCTTGCTTGCATGTAATCCCTCAGTCATAGAAAGGGTACATAAATGGTGGTGTATTTATATAACAGTTACACTTATATGACCGAACTGGAGATGCCATAACTGCAAGGGCAAAATTTTAATGTTGAGAGAAAATGAGAAGTTGCAGAATGCCGTTCTTTGACACAGTTCATAAAAATGTCTAAATGAGAAAAGTAATACCATATATTTAACACGAGTAATGGCTCTAAGCAGGCTTACAACTCCATTATGCATAATAGATAGTAATAGCATAAAAAAAAACCAAGCATGAGAATAATGAACTCCAAATTATTGACTTACTTCTTGGTAAAAGAAGGAAAGGAATCCAGGAGTGAGTATACATGGTGACTCAGCCTCCACTCTATCTGTAATGTTTTAATACAAAAATATCTGCAGTCGTTTAGCATGTTATGATAGCATTGGGCTGAGAGTAGATAGATATTTGTCATAATATTGTCTATCCCACATTCCTATAAACATTTTCCTGTATTCCACAGTAAGAAGCCATTTTACATTATGACCCATCAGAAACACACGTGCCCACATATGGGCAAACAAAATTTCCATAAATACAATAAAACTGAGGCACTCTGATATCTTCCCACCTATTTCATTCTGTCCCTTTTCTTAACAAGTGCTAGCTGCAGTTTAAAAATCACTGTTCCTTTGTGTGTTTGAAATAGTTTACAGTTAAAGAAATATCAATATCAGCAGTTATACTATAATTGAGTAAGAGCATCCATTTCTCTGGAAGGATTACTGTGCTGATAATGCAGTATAAAAGTCATAGTCTGTTAGTGGAAACGAACAAGGAAACTTAGTTATGTGCAATAGTTATCAAGCTGTGTTTATCAGTGAAACCTTTTTGACACATTAAATGCCAATCACATGTAAAGGAAAAGGAAAAATGTCACAGCCTAAATAACAGCCCCAGATTCTGAGGGAGAGAACTGCCTTTCTTGGATAATTTTCTCTGATATGCGCCTAAAATGGAAAAACTCAGAGACCTGAGATCAAGTTTTTTAAAGCAGGGGAGGCTGTTGTACATAGCAGGAAGGAAAGAATTTGGTGTTGCCAAGGAATTCCTGCAGTGATGAGGTTAAGAGTAAGGTTGGAAAGAGGAGAGAGCTGACCAGATGGCAAGGACTGTGAGTGGCTGAATAACTTCCCTTCCCAAACCAGCCACCCAGTGAACTCTATTAAGCATGTGGATGCTTGCATATAAGATTTGCTGTTATTGAAAGGTAAAGTACCATTTTACATCAGGACCAATTGGTGACAGTGTAGCCTCCCTTTAAGGCCTCTTTGAATACTCAAGATCCCGTTATAAGAATTAGGGCTCCAGAGACTACAGTGTGTACCCAGTTTACAGATTAGAAAGTGGGAGGTTTACAGTAGTAAAGTTACCCACCAGAGGAGACTCAGTTAATAAATTAATCTGATCTCCAGATGCTTATCTCTTACCCATTCTGTAACCAACCAGAATCCACTGGGGTGAATTACTCCCCCAGACTGATTAGATAGAATCAAGAGGATCAGTGTCTTGAGAATGTACTCCTGGCAAGGCATGAGGAGATTAGAAATTGAGAAGTGAAGAATAGAACACTTTATGGGAAGAGACTAAATTAGCACCAAGGAAAGAAGGAGGCAGGTAAATCTTGAGGAATTTTGAAGAGCTGAAGTGACCACAGAAGAAAGGTAAAAGAAGCCTGGTGCACCCACCCCTGTTCACCCCCTCAGGGCCTCTGAACAAGCCCACGGGAGGGTTTATGATTGCTAAAGAAGCTGCAGAAATAGGTCAAAAGATATATTTGGTGTCAAGACACCCACAATTTGCCTCTGTTTCATTTCCACCCTGCATCTTTTCTGCCTATTTTTATCTGGAGACATGATAAAGCCTTTTGCTGCTGAGAGCAAAACCGAAAGCCAATTGCTCCTGTGATCTTCCTCTGCCTTCGCTTCTCCAGGTGACTGAAATGTGATCAGTGTGAGGAGCTGATGGTGCCCAATCAGTAAAGCTTCCCTCCCCGCAAACTCTGGAGCTCTGAAGGTTAACACAGGGCTCAGTGAACTTGGATTTGAGTGCAGAGCTATAATGCTGACAGCAAAAGTGACTGTGGTGTTTTCACAGCGAAGCTACTTCAGTGTTCTGTAAAGAATTTTATGCCTCCTCTCTGGTGATATGGAGCCTTAGAATGACGCAAACAGTGGACGGGTCAGCTGCTGACCAAAAGACAGGTCTGAGTCATCATTGTTGTTTCCCCGACCCCAAGGCACAACAGAAGAAAAGTCTAGCGAACTATTTACAGAATATTATGGTATAATATTATTTCTTCCATATTGTTGGATTTTAATTACTAACATTCTATTTCATTTTCTCCATTTAAATTCATGAGAATATTGACTTGCAGTTTTCTTGTAACTTTTTCCCTCTGTGTCAGTGGAACACTGACCTTACAAAAGAAGTTAGAAATGTTTTTTCCTTTTTAAAATTTCTGATCAAGTCTGTGTAGGAGCAATTATCATTTTTTTCTTGAATATTTGGTAGACTTTCTCAATGAAATGAAGGAAAAAAATAATGGTATAAGATTATAATCATAAAAAGCTAAGAAAATATGTCTGGAGGTCTCCCTTCCCAAACTAGCCACAAAGTAAGCTCCATTAAGTGCATGAATGCACTTTGTCTTTATACACAGACAAAATCAATCTTGGAGGATTAACAGGGATGGGAGGGACATGTGAGGGGAAAATAGACTCATAGATAAGTGGAGTGAAAGGCAAGTCAATAGATAATAAGGGATTGATTACATTGTAGTTAATTAGGCTAATCAATGATAATTAATGTTACAAAACAGAATATTTATGAATGAATGTATGAAAAACTAAGGTTTGATTTGCAAAGCTTAACTCATAGAAAGCATTTTTTATAAAAAGAAAACCCTATGGAGCACAGTTCTCTGTGACCCATGAGGTCTCAGTGAGTCGGAGTCGACGCCATGGCAGCTGCTGGTGGTGGTGTGGGGCGCGGGAGTTTGTTGAGTGTCATCAAGCTGACTGCGACTCATACAGACCTCATGAACAACAGGTCTGATCCCCTACCCATCCAACACCATCCGCACCATGTCTGATACATTCCAGCCCATTGGGACAATCACTGTGTCGGTGCACCTCGTTGGGGCTCATCCTCTCTTTCTCTAATCCTCCACCTTTCCCAGACACAATGAGTGAGGGTTCTGTGTAGTAGAAACCAAACCTAAGTCGATCTTTCCCTGAGAATAGCACTCACACTTTCAGAGTCAGGACGTGAATTTCAAAGAGTATCTTTAGAAGGTATTCAAAGATTTGCCTGCTGTGCACCAGCCAGCTGAGAACAAACTCTCCCCTTCAATGTGCCCACAAAAATAGCTTGTCAACCTTGCATCATAAGCAGCCAGGCCATGAAGGGTGCTCACTGCACTGTTGATTTTGGCCTTTGTTGTTGTTAGGTGCCATCGAGTTGAATACGACTCACAACTCATAGCGACCCCAGGAACAACAGGCCTGTACCCTGTCCTATCCTGTGCCATCCTCACCATCTCTGACACACTTTAGCCCATTGCTGCAGTCACTGTGTCAATCCACCTGATTAAGGGTCTTCTTCTCTTTTGCTGTCCTTCCAGCCCCGACCCCAAGCATGCTGTCTCTCTCCTACAACAGCCTCTCTTAGAAACATGGCCAATGATTTAAAAAACTCAGCACATCATTAGAATCAGCAGAGACTTCCTTCACCCTCTCAGCCTTTCTGTTGAGATACAGTCCACTGTTGGTTCCGGTGATGCTCCATCATCAAGTGTCTGAGGCTGTGAATCTTAACAGGAGGATGCTGCTTCATCTTTGTCCCAGGGGATGACTGATGGGTTTGGACTGCCAACCTTTGTGACTAGCAGCCCAATATTTAACTTACTGTGCTACCAGGCTCCTGTTTCCTCCTCCTAGTCCTCCCAGCATGCATATAGAATGGTCCTGAGTGACAAAGAAGTCTGTGGAAATGTATTTAAAGATGTTGGTTGCCCTGAGAACCTCCCTATCTTCTATGAGAGTGGGGAATGGTTACTGAAGGTAAAGCATTGAGTGCCTGATGAAAGAAGTAAACAGTTACAACAGTTACTGCAACCATCAGGGCAGCAGTGGAATGCTCACCTTTCAGGTAGAAGACCCAGCTTCAATATTGGCCAATGTACTTCACATAAAGCGGCCAACTATCTTCCAGAGAAGGTGTAGGTGGTGTTATGACGCTGAACAGATAGCAGTGGAAATTCCAGACTAAGATGGACTAGGAACAAAGGCCTGGCAACCTATTCCTGAAAATGAGCCCACTGCAAACCTTATGGATCACAGCAGTCTGAGGCAAAGCCCATCATAGAGTTGGGGCAGGACCAGGCAGGATTTTACTACATTATGTGTGTGGTCATCATCGATCAAGGGCAGTTAATAACAACTGCATTACTATTAGTGAGCTCTAAGGCCAAGATATGTCCTGGAGAGGGTACAGCTGGAGTGCTCTTTGGAAGCAAGAATAATGACGCTTTGGACATGTTTCTATGAGGGGCTGTTTCTTGGAGAAGGACAGGATGCTTGGAAGGGTGGAGGGTCGGTGAAGAAGAGGAAGACCCTCAGCCAGGTGGATTGATGCAGTGACTGCTGCAATGGGCTTTGGGGTGTGTGTGTGTGTGTGTGTGTAAGTGTGAGGTTGGCACAGGATAGACAGGGTTCAAATCTTTAGCTCACAGGGTTGTGGTGAGTCATACTCGACTCAATACCACCTAACAACAAGTGCCCCAGTGGGTAAGAAGTTTTGCTGCCAACCCAAAGACATGCAGTTTGAATCCACCAACTGCTCCCCAGGTGAAAGATGAACAATTTACTGTGTCTTAAACCTTCTAGAAGAGTCAGCTAACTATAAGTCACTTTTGACTTGATAATATGACAACAGCATTACTACTGGAGCTCTGGTGGCCTAGTGTGCAAGTAGATTGAACCTACTAGCAACTCTGTGGGAGATAGATAGGCAATCCCCTCCTGTGCAATGTTGTTATTGCTGTTAGGTGCTGTCTAGTACAATTCATTGTGACTTATGAACAAAAGATCTGAGCCCTATTCTATCCTGCACGATCCTCACCCTTCCTGACACACAAGAGCCCACTGCAGCAGTCACTGTGTCAATCTACCTAGTTCATGGTCTTCCTCTTCTTTGCTGACCCTCCACTCTTCCCAGCATCATGTCCTTCTCCAAGGACTAGCATATGCTAGCAACATGCCCAAAGTATGTGAGGCAAAACCTCATCATTCTTGCCTCCAAAGAGCACTCCAGCTACACCCTCTCTAAGGAATATGTTTGTTCTCTTAGCCATCAGTGGAGTATTCAGTGCTCTTCAAAACACTGCTCAAAGGCATCAATTCCTTTTCTGCCATCCTTATTCATTGTTCAGCTCTCAGATGCATAACAAGTAACAGGAAAGACTATGGTCTAAATCAGACACACCTTCGTCCTCAAACTGACATCACTATTCCTCAATAATTTGGAAATGTCCCTAACTGCAGATTTCCCCATTGCAAGGCACCTCCTTATTTCCTGACTGCTGGTACCAAGGGTGTTAATTGTGGATACAAGTAAGATGAAGCTGTTGACAGTTTCAGTCTCCTCTCCATCCATCATGACTCTGCCTATTGGCCCAGTGGTAAGCATCTTCATTTTCTTGACACTGAGATGCAATGCATACCAAAGGCTGCATTCCTTGATCTTCCAAAACAAGAACAGAAGTGCAATTGTGTTGATATTATTACTCTCAGTGATTATCATGTGTGTTCAATGTGAGTCAGAATCAACTAGAAAGTGACTAAAAACAATTGTGGGGTTTTTTTTTGTATTTTTTTAAAAAAAAATACTTAAAAGCCAACAGATCCCTTGGCTCAGGTTCAGGATTTCTGAGGTCACTGCCCATCTGCCGTCCGTGGCGTCAGTGCAGATGTGCCATTCAATCTCTCTCCGTGATTTCATAACTGAGCACGGAATAATCCTGCCTGTTGCGTGAAAGCATCCAGAAAAACAAATGTGGGTGGGTTTCACAGCTCACCACAGTCCATAAGCATCACCAGATGCGCACAGAAGTCCTTCTCTGCCCAAAACCCAGGTGCAAGTGGCCAGTGGCTCCATGATTTATCTAAGCAGCATGTGTATGTAGAGGAAAGGGCAGTGGATCTGAGCAACAGTTCTGGGTGGAGTTAAACATAAAAACCAAACAAAGATACTAACAACCGAACAGTCAAACCCACTGCTGTTGAACCAATTCTGACTCATAACTCCCTGGGTGACACAGTAGTGCTGCCTCATAGAGTTCCCAAGGTTGTAAATGTTTACAGGAGCAGACTGCCTGCCCCCCCACCCGCCCCCACCATGAAGCAGCTGGTTGGATTGAACTGCCAACCTTTCGGTTGGTTAAGTAGCTCTCTAACCTTATTCCATCAGGGCTCCTGAAGTCAGGTTATATGAGTTCAAATCTAACTACAAGATTTATTAACCATACAACTATAAGCAGGCACGTTTTTCTTTGCATCTCAGTTTCCTCCACTGTTCGGTGAGAATAATAGTGGAAAATTATTAAACAATGTAAATGTTGGACAATGTTAAGTGTTCCATGAAACTCTGTCTGAAACTTCTGTGAAATAGTACCTGACATCAAAATAATTTTTCTATTATGCAAATTTTCATTTCAAGCTTTCTTGGTAAAGGCCTCAACTAAAGACAAGTATGGTATCATACCCACAGGCTTTAAACAACAACTATGTTTGAAAGGGTTTTACATGATTGACATTCTGGACATAGTTTGCCAGGCCTTTCTTCCAATGTGCTTCTGAGTGGACCCAAACCATTTGAACTTGGAGGGGAAAAGACCCAACACTGGCTCTCACTACGTGTGACTATGAGTAAGGCACACATACCATCAATTTGAGTTCTTTGAGGTTTCAAACTGGATGGATGATTTGTCCTTTTTGCCCATTCGTTATGTGTATATGTGTGCCTCTTAGTCATCTAGGCAAGTTGTAACTAAAATATCAAAAGTGGATGGTTTTAACAAGCATCAATGTATTCTCCTGAAATTTGGGAGTCTCAAAGTCTGCATTCAGGGCACTAGCTCTAGAGAAAGGCTTTATGTCTCCATCACTTCTTGGGGAAGGTTTTCTGGTTCCTTGGAGATCTCTCCATCAGCCTTCAGTCCTCCCCATCTCTGTTTCTTCAGCTTGTTTACTCTCTTCCTATCAAGAAAGAGACAGACTCAGGACACACCCTACACTAATCCTGGCCAATTAACCTAAAAGGACAACTAATTCACAAGGGCAATTACAACCAGACACAGAGGCCAGGATTTAAACAGCTTTTTTGAGGGAAACCATCCAATCAGTAATAATTTTGTAATTTTAATTTCTTCATTTGCCAAAGCATATCATTTGCTTAGCTTTATTGTGGTAAATATATATGTGACAAATGTCTGACATGTCTATCATCTTCATATGTACCATTTGATGATGTTAATTATGATAATTGTGTTGGTTAATCATCACCCTTATCTGTTCCCAGATTACACTATCATCCTTAAAGCTAAGTATCCACTAAGCACTGTCTCAATGCTTAGCTGTTTCAATGTTTATCTTTTGGTATTTTAGGAATATATATATATATATGTGTGTGTGTGTGTGTATGTGTGTATTGTGACATATATTAAAATAAAAATATAAAATTTATTTA
>NW_006399791.1:2230897-2237891 GCF_000299155.1 Elephantulus edwardii
TTTTTTTGGCTGGTGTTATTAGGTGCTGTGGAGTCATTGTGGACTTGTAGCAACCTCATGTGACAGAGTGGAACCCACAGGGTTTTCTAGGATGTGTTCTTTATGAAAGAAACCCTGGGGGGCCTGGCAATTATGTGCTCAGCTGTTGACCAAAAGGTCAGCTGTCTGAACCCCTGGGCACTGAGTCAGAGAGAGCTGAGGCAGTCTGCTTTAGCAGAGATTACAACCGCAGAATCCCTATGGAGATGATCTGCTCTGTCCTGGGGGTGGCTGTGACGCTGAATCCATCCCACAGTAGAGGTAACCTTTATGAGAGCAGGTCGGCAAGCCTTGCTACTGTGGAACCATCAAGTAGATTCAAACAACTCACTGTTTTGTTAGCAGTTACACACTTAACCATTCAGCCACCAGGGCACCTTTATTTTGCCAGACATTGTACAGATTTCTAAAAAATTGTTTTTTGTTTTGTCACAATTCAGTTATCACTGTAGTGATTTTTTTAATACACAGACATTTTTGGTTAAAGGATACTTTTAGATTGCCCGCACCCAGGTTATCTATTGCTCTCGAACAAACCTCACAAGGTGATGACATGAAACAAGCCACTTAGCCCTTGGATTTCTTGGATCTAGTATTCAGACAGAGTTCAGCACAGTGGGCTTACCTCCGCTCCAGGATGTGTGGGGCATCTGCTAGCAGTGTCACAGAGCTGGGAGCTGCTTTGAATGTCGGGGCGGGGAGCTAGAATCATCTGGGCCTTCCTTGCTCATATATGTGACTCCTGGGCTGGAAGGAGAGGAATAAGCCTCACCAGAGAAGTCAGATTTTATATTTGCTGACTCCAGGATTCAAGACCAATATTCCAAATAACAAAAGCAAGGCTGCCTGAATATTGATGACTCACCCTCAATAATCACACAGGGTCCATTCTCACCGTCCTTTGCTGTGTCCACCAGAGTGTCCACTAGTCACCTCAACCTAGGAGGAACATCAAAGCCTTTACAATCACTTTAAACTGACGTTTTCACTGTCAGGCCAATACTGCCACTATCCATTGGAAACAACCTCTGGGAGGTGCTCAGACTTGGGTGGAAGCTTTCTGAATTCTGAGTTAATGAATATTTACTTTCCTGTTAGGAAAGAAAAGGGATGCATTACCATTTAGTGGACCAGGGATGCCAGTAAGGATACTCTTGATCTGTCGGGAAACCTGCTTTAACATTGTTTACCTTTGATGCTGAGGATAGCAAAGCCTTCTTCAATCCAAGATGAAATGTCCATTCCCATTTTCCTCTGTTGCAGCTACAATTTAATTACTGGCAACTCTAAATCTTCGATCTATCTGGAGCTTCCCTAAGTGTGTAATCTGTAAGCTAGATTTCTTCTTCTCTCCATTGAGTGAGTTTTTCATTTTAATGAGTTTTGGACAATCTAGTCTATTCCCACGGCTTTGAAATACAGTGAAACCTGTGAGAGATGGAATTTGGCAAATTTTCCATCTCTAACAGGGCTCAGCCTTACTGCTTCTCTGTTGTTCACTATCTGTTGAAGATATTTGAGTTTTCCTGCTCTAACAAGGTTTCACTTTTTGTAGGTTTACTATATTACCTCTCTCATGGAGTATAATGTTGCCATGTTTTTACACTTAATTTTTGATCCTTCTTTTTTTCCCCCTCAGGCAAGTATTTTATTTATTATAGAAGGGTTTGAAAACCCCTCCCCAACACCCAAGGCACCTTGGAAGACAGTCTTAATCATCTACAAATCAGTGGTCGCACTCAGGAAAATCCGACAGAACTCTGTTTTGTGGTAAAACAAGTACTATTATGATCAGAGATTAAATTCACAATTAGAATTTTATTATAACAAAAGATGAATGTGAAGAGATGTGTAGCACATTGTCTGGAAGAGTCACCATTTTTTAACATATTTTAATTGGTTTGCATACAGTCATTCATATGCATTGTGTTCCATGCATGTACATTGTGTTTTATACAATCTTTCATTTGCATTGTATTTTGTATCACCATTTTAGACAGCCAGTTTCTGATTTGTCCATACCTATCAAACCAGTACTCTGAGGGAACAAGTACATCCCTATCTTCTGCTCAATTTGGAAACTTTGCGCCTCTGTGTCTACAAACAAAGGCAGTCCAGAGCAAGCCATCAGGTTACAACAGTCAACACTAGTTCACAGTGTGTATCATCTTCACTTTATTTTTTTGGGTTCTGGTCAACTCATTCCCAGCCACCTGTGGCTAGGTCCAAATAGGCATCACGCATCAACTCAGGAGTCCACACCTCTCCCTGCATTCCATACCTGTGGATACCTTCACTCAAACTTAGTCCCCACTGGGCCCAAAGCAATAAGCTAGGAGTCCTTATGACTCCCTTTTCTTCAAACCAGAAACCCTTTTATTCTTATCCATACATCTGTGCATGTCAGATGGAAAGTAATCAAGGAACACGTCCAAGCTCAGCCTGTCTCTTCATTATATGTCTCCTACTTTCTCTTCAATGGATCCAGGTGACATCTCACCAGCTTCCTTTAACTTCAAGTCCTGAAAGTAGGTTCTGATAGACATTAAATTCACCCCGCCTTGAAAGCTAACCAGCTTGTTCCAGTTTTAAAAATTCAGTCTCTCTTTTTTCCTTAATTTCTCTCTCTTCTGCTTTGCCTTTCTTTAAAATGTGAAACGTTTCCATTAAAAGTCCAAAGATGACTACAAATTCATCCAAATGTAAATCTCCTCAGATTACTGGGTGGGACTTAATCTTTCCCCTGACTAAGTCCAGCATCCCTTACCCAACTGCATTTTTAACAAGCTTATCTCCAGGGCAGATCTCCCCTTTAAGCACTTCCAATCAAGTACTAGCCAAAGGCTGAATTACACACTTTCTAACTCTAACAACAGCCAGTGTTCATTTATATCATACATCTTCCCCCTCCAATTTTTTAATTTGCATATAACCACCTATACACACTGTGCTTCAACCATACCCATTGTTTTGCTATGGGTTAAATAATACTTCCCCCCACACACACACACAAAAGCATCATAAAGTCACATCTACACTCTTGGTTATAATCTTATTTGGGGATGGGTTGTCTTCATTCTGTTTGCCAGACAAAACTATTTTGTCTGGTGTACAGTTTATGTTTAATCAGTCCTTTGAGAGATGAAAGATAACAAACAGGGAGCAGTGACAAGATGGAGGCAGAGGGATGTGAGGTATGTGAAGATCACCCAGGAGCAAAAGCTCAGAAGAGGCAAGGGCCTCCCTCCAGAGTCAGAAGGCCTTCCCCTAAAAACAGCACCTTCTATCATCCTGAAGGAGAGATTGAATTTCTCTTTGTAAAAGGCTCCCATTTGTATTTATGTTTTACCTCAAAGCACCAGAAGAGGCACTGGTGGTATATTCCATAGCGTGTTTCACTGCTAACCAGAAAGACCATACATCTCTGGTAGTTCAAATCCACCAATGGCTTCACTAGAAAAAGATAGTTTCCCAAAGGAGCATTGCTGTGAGGTGGAACCAATTCAACAGTAGTAAAAGTGACAGGATACAAATTTCTAAATGTAATTAGATCTGGTTGATTTCTTGTCAAATGTAAGATGAGTCTTTATCTTTTCTATTTGTATGTAACAAAGTATTTTGTTGGTAGATATGTCTCTTGAGTAGCATAGAGTTGAATTTTATCTTACATAGGTTTTAAGATAGCATTTTAATGTGATGTTCTATTCATCTAGGTTCATAACTGAAACATACAGCCTTACTCCTTTCATCATGTTACATTTTCTTATTGTTTACTTTCTTCACTGTATTTCTTTCATGTTCTATTTATTTATTATATACTTTGCTATATATTTCATGTTTGGGCAATTTGGGATAATGACTTAAAAAGTTCTTTTTAGATTCCATTGTGTTGAGTACAACTCACCGTGACTCTATGAACGACAGACTTGAATCCTGTCCAGTCCTGTCCTTCCCTGTGCCGTATTCATTATTTCAGACACACTTGAGCCTATTGTTCAGTGACTGTGTCAATCAACCTTTCACTGACCCCCCCATCTTTCCAAGCATGATATTCCTTTCTAGGAAATGGCTTCACCTACCAACATGCCTAAAATATGTGAGCCTAAGCCTCACCATTTTGCTTCTATGGAGCACTCTGGCTGCACTTTTTCCAAGACCTATCTGTTTGAATTTTTTGGTAGTTCATGGGATAGTCAGTGCTCTGCTCTAACACCACAGTTCAAAGGCATCAATTCCTCTTCTGTGATCCTTATTCATTCATTATCCAGCTTTCAGATTCATAATAAGTGATGATAAGACCATGTCCTGAATCAGGCACACTTCAGTCTTCAAACTAACCTTATCACTCTTTGGTATTTTGGAGAGGTACTTGATAGCATCCTTGCCCAAAGCAATGCATCTCTGGATCTCTTAACTGCTGGTACCAAGGATGTTGATTGTGGGTCCAAGTAATATTAAAACATTTACAGTTTCAATCCTTTCTCCATATATCATGATGTTGCCCCTTGGCCCGGTGGCTAAGATTTTTGTCTTCTTAATATTGAGACAGAATCCATATTAAAGGCTGTAGTCTGATCTGCAGCAAGCATTTCAAGTCCTCTTCAACAAACAAAGTTCTATCACCTGTGTAATACAGATTGTTACTGAATCTTTCTCTAATCCTTATGCCACATTCTAATTCATAGAGTCCAGATTCATGAAGGACTTTCTCAGTATGCAGACTGAGTATGTATGGAGAAAGGATACAAACTTGATTCACATCCTTCTTGATTCTAAACCATATGCCGTTTTCTCTTGCTCTGTTTAGACAACAGCTTCTTGGTCTAGGTATAGATTCCATATGAGCATAATTAAGTATTCTGGGATTCTTATTCCTTTCAATGTTAGAAGTAGTTTGTCATGATCCACGCAGTCAAATGCCTTTGCAACAGTAGACATTATGTAGAAGACTGCAGCCTTCAATTTGGATTACATGTCAACACCAAGAAAGCAAAAATCCTTGCCACTGGGCCTATAGGCAACATCATGATAGATGGAGAAAGGATTAAAACTGTCAACGATTTTATAAAGAATAGTTAGACAATATTCTGGTGAAAAAATGAAAATTGCTTATATTTGAATTTTCTTTTAATATCCTTGTGGTTGTTGAGTCAGAACTAACGGATAGCTGACCCTCCAGCAGGTTTTTAAATGCAGTTAATAAAACAGGAGAAGACTGCCTAACTATGTTTCTCTCAGGGAGCAACTTGTAAATTCGAACTATGTGCCTTTGGATTGGCAGTGCCATTTCTTTAATACTAAACCACCAGAGTTAGACATTTTATAGCACAGGAAATACTTACTGTAACCACATAGGAGTCCTGGTGACAAAGTGCATTATGCACATTATGGAAAACCAGTGAAGGGTACTCATGAGCTTGAACTGACTCGATGACTATAGTTTTATGACCTTAAGAAATCCTATTAAAAGATTCATAATACCTCCCTCAAGTTCTCTTTATTCTAAATATTATAATTAGGACTTCTTTTACCCAGTTTCTCGATGACAAATTGGGTTTTTACCATATCATGAATCTTCCCTTTGAAGAATTACCTGTGACATTTAAAGGCTCTTTTGTAGCGGAGTTTAGCGCAATTGTTTAGATGTCATTCATCTTTAAAATATTTGGGGGCTTTCTTCTGTTCCTTTCATGCCATGACTTCTCTACTCTGGAATTCTTTGATTTATCCCACAATCTCCTGGTATATATCTTCAAGTAAAGTTTGGAGAATAATCTGGGAGCAGTATATTTCCTAAGAGCTTGCAATTCTGACAGTCTTCTTTCTGCCTTTCTCTGTAAACCATAAATTTGACTGTGAATAGAATCTTTGGATGATGATAGACTTCACTTCAATGCTTTCTGCCATTGAATTAAGTCCCCCTGCTTTTCCTCTTTATTTACATCTCTGTTATAGTATTGTCTGCTTTATATGGTGCTCTGTCTCCTTGTATGTCAGCGTACTCTGTGAGCTCATGAGGACTCAAACAATAGCTCACAGATCTCTTATTTCCCAGGACCTCCTAACAAAGTACTCAACAAAGGTTACTTGAATTAAGGAATACATGAATGAATTAGCTTAACAAATGATAATATTCTGCATAAATATAAGAGCAAAACCATTCGAGAAGGTTCTTCAGTATGTATGTTGTTATGTACCATCGAGTCTGAAGCAGCTTACAGCTGACACTCCAGTGTGTTTTCAGTGGCCAAAAACCACAAGGGAGGAGATTATTCTTCCTTCTCCCTTGGATCAGCTGATGGATTTGAATCATGTGCCTTTGAGTTGGCAGCACAAATCCTTACTTCTAAGTCACTAAATCACTCCATAAAATTGTCCTTAAAATCTCATGAGAGTCCTAGGAATCTCATACAATATTATTTCAAAAATCTTTCTTTTAAAGCTAATATCATTTTATTAGTTGATCATTTTATTGTTTTTATTAGTTTATCATTTTATAGTTTATGCTTACTGATGAATTGATTTTTTTTTCAAGTCTAAAAGTCATTACTAGCACAAAAAAAACCTTCCTCCTAGGACTTTGTGGAAAAGGTAACTTTTCAACTATAGAACCAACTATCCCACCTCATGGACATTGACTCAATTTCACCTCTATAAGACAGAGTGAAACTTCCCCATAGATTTTCCAAGACTATAAATATTTCTACTTGGGACAAGTAGATGCATTTTAACCATTGGAGTTATTTGCCCGGTGCTTAATTCGTTGCACTACCAAGAATCTTGTTGTACATGTTGTACATAGGGTTTTCAGAGGCCTGCTATTTCAGAAGTGGATGGCCAATCCTTCTTCCTAGTCTGTCTTAATGTGAATGTTCAGATTAAGAGAAGTATTAGACAGACCAGCAAGTTAAAGGTATATCCCTTCTTGCGGAGTTAACTTTAGTGTCAGTGTTGT
>NW_006399791.1:2240946-2264224 GCF_000299155.1 Elephantulus edwardii
GCAGGCGACTCGACGGCACATAACAACAACAACACCAAGAATCTAGCTGATCATTAGAATTTACTATTAAATGAAAATAAGTGAGATTGGATTTGAAAATAGTGACACTGGGGGAAAGCTGGCTTTCCATGGTTATTGTTAACCTGGTTGAGGGTTTCCTCTCCTTCCCAGCATAATGTCTTTTTTCCAGGATTAGCACCTCCTGACAACATGCCCAAAGTATGTGAGACAAAGTTTTATCATCATTATCTCTAAGGAACACCCTAGTTGCACTTCCTCCAAGATCAATTTATTTGTTATTTTGGCAGTCCATAGATATTCAGTACTCCTTTTCAATACCACAACAACATAATTTAAGAAAATCTATCCTTTTTGTCATCCTTATTAATTGTCCAAATTTCAGATGCATGGAAAGCCCTTGAGGGGAAAAAAACCACACAAAACATAGCTTGCTTCAGGTGCACCTTAGTCTTTAAACTGAAATCTTTGCTCTTTAGCACTTTGGATAAGTTCTTGAGAAACAATATTCCCAAGAAAAGTTATCTTTTAATTTATTGACTGTAATTGCCATAGCTGTTGATTGTAGATCATAGTGAAAAGAAATAATTGATAACTTCAACATTCTATCATGGCATTCCCATTGTAATGGTCTAAATCACTGAACCAAAGCTCAGTTATAATAAGTTTAGCACAGGACATGGACAACATATAGCAGTATCAGCCAAATATCTTTTCTAAGATTGAACAGTATGGTACACAGATAAGTTTCGGAACATGACAAATCTAATTTGGTAATGTTAGGTGCCTTTGACTCAAGTTCAACTCTTAGTGACCCTGTGGACCTTATACTATTCCGTGCCGTCCTCATCATCTCTGACACACTTGAGCCCATTGCTGTATTCACTCTGTCAATCCAACTGGTTGAGGGTCTTTCTCTCTTGTGCTGACCTTTCCAAGCATGATGTCATTTTCCAAGAAATAGATTCTCCTGGTAATATGCCCAAGGTATGTGAGATGAAGCTTCACCATCTTTGACTCTAAGGAGAACTCTGGCTGCACTTTTCCCAAGACATACCTACTTATTCCTTTGGCAGTTCCATAGACTAGTCAGTACTCTTCTCCAATACCACAGTTCAAAAACATCAATTCTTTTGTCATCCTTATTCATTGTAAAGCCCTCAGTTACATAGCAAGTGACTGAAAAGACCACTGCCTTAATTGAGTGCACCTTAGTCTTTAGACTGGCATTGTTGTTCCTCAGTAATTTAATAAGGTCCCTGACAGCAGGCTTTCCCAGTACATCTCCTGATTGCTGGTACTAAGACTGTTGATTGTGGATCCAAATAAGATCAAATTGTTGACAATTTCAATCCTTTCTCCGTCTACCATGATGTTGTTTATCAACGTAGCAGTGAGAATTTTTATCTTGATATTGAGATGCAATCCATATTGAACTCTGTCGTCTTTGATCTTCTTCAGCAAGCATTTTGAACCCTCTTCACTTTTAGCAAACAAGGTGTGTCATCTGTATAACGCAGGTTGTTGATGAGTCTTTTTCCAGAAGCCAGCTTCTCAAATTATTTGGTCTGCACACAGATTGAATAGATATGGAGAAAGGATACAACCCAGATACACACCTTTCCTGATTCTAAACTGAGCAATGCTTCTTTGTTCTATTGGACAGCAGCTTCTTGGTCTAGATATAGATTTTGCATGAGCATAATTAAGTGTTCTGGGATTTTTATTCTTTCCATGGTTAGCAATAATTTTTTATGATCTCACAAATTCAGATGAATTCACATAGTCAATGAAACAGAAATCAACATGCTTCTGGTGTTCTCTGCTTTCAGCCAGGATACATCTTACAGCATCCATGATATCCCTGGTGCCATGACCTCTTTTCAACCCAGCTTGAGTTTCTGGAAGTTCTCTGTTAATGAACTATTCTAACTGTATTTAGATGATCTTCAGCAATATTTTGCTTGCATCTGATATTAATGATATTGTTCTATAATTTCCACATTCTGTTGTATCACCCTTCTTGGGAAGGGGGACAATATGGATCTCTTCCACTATATTGGCCAAGCAGCTGTCTTTCAAATTTCCTGGCATAGTCTGGTTAGCCCATCCAGGGTTGCATCTGTTGGTTGAAACATGTTAATTGGTATCCCACCAATTTCTGAGTCCTTATTTTTTTGCCAATGCCTTCACTGCAATTGAACTTCTTCAGTCATTACCACTGGTTATTGTTCATGTGGTACTCTCTGAAAATTTTCAGTGTTAATCAATTCTTTTTGGTACAGTGATTCTGTGTATCCCTTTTATCTTCTTTTGATGCCTCCTGGATCACTCAAGATTTGCCCGTAGCATTTCTCAGTATTCAAATAAAAGGCTTGAATGTGTTTTTCAGTTTAAACTTTAAAAATACCAAATGAGTTCTTCAGTTTTTATTCTCCAATTACAATTGTTTGCACATTCCATTATAATACTTTACTTTGTCCCCTTGAAATGACTTTTGAAATCTTCTCTTTATCACTTACTTTGGCTTTTCATTCCTATGCTTTGACTTCACAATGTTCTACTGTAATTTTCAGAGTTTCTTCTGACACCCATTTTGGTCTAAGTATGACTATCCTTTAATTAGCCTGGATGTGTTTGCTGCCGAAGTGAGAACTTTCAGGCATTTTCCAAACCACAGATGATGGCTTACCACAGAGTCGGGGCACCACTAGGTACATAATTGGCCAAGCTAAAAAAAGTCTTCATTATGTTGCCACAACTGAGCAGCTGGGCCACAAGGCCAATGACCAAAGAGACGCCGAGGACCTCTTGGTATGACTGACAACAGGCTGCCCTGATTGAAAAAGTGTATCCTGAGTCATTGCTGATCCTTCTGATACTGAGCCTGTTATAACAAATTCTAAAACACAGTAGAGAAGTAGTGAGTGTCTTGGGAGACATAGCTGATGAAAAGCCAAAGTAAGTGATGTTAGGAAAGGGTTTGCGTGTGAAGTGTGGGGGTGTGTCTGATAGCACAGAAATCAGGCTGTTGATGCTTCTGATGGAGTTAGTATGGGTCAGACTCTACCTCCCACACCTCTACATTGTCTCTAAAGGTTTTTACATAACAAACTAGGGTGAATTATTTAAAGGAGGTAACACAATACTTGAAAAATTTAAATGTACAATGAATGTGAATTCTATTCTCTTGTCACAAGTGTATAGGCTTCCAATATGAATACAAATTAAAGAACACTTCAAGCTTAGAGTTTGTCCAATAATCATGAAGGTATTCTAATAGACAATTTAGCTCTAATATGTGGTGTTGTTTCTGTGTACCTTTGAGTTGGAACTGACCCATGGTTGACACTCCAGCAGGTTTTCAGAGGTAGTCAATCACATGGGAGGAGACTGCTCCTCTTTCTCTCATGGAGCAGCTGGTGGATTCAAACCATGTGCCATTGGGGTGTTAGCACAACTCCTTAACAGTAGGCCACCAGAATTCCCTAATATGTATTGCTGTTTTGTACCATTGAGTGGTAAAGCACCCCATCACTGACCCTCCTGCAGGTATTCAGAGGCAGTTAATAGAACTGGAGGAGACTGCACGTATTTCTCAGGCAGAGTATTTGGTGGACTTGAACCACATACCTTCCGGGATGGGAGTGCAGCTTCTTGCCACTAGGCCACCAGAACTCTCTAATATGTATTGTTGTTGTTGTGTACCATTGAGTCAGAACCAATCCATGGCTGACCCTCCTAGGGGTTTTCAGAGGCAGTTAAACTCAGAGGAGGAGATAGCCCATCTTTCTCCTGTGGAGCAGCTGATGGCCTTGAACAGCTTGCCTTCGGGATTGCAGCACAGCTTCTTGCCATTAAGTCACTAGAGCCATAAAGCACCACTTGCTAAGAACTTGGCATGTGTCTTAAAGAAGCCCTGGAAGTGCAAGAGTTAAGCACTTAGACAATAATGCAATGATTGGTGGTTTGAACTCAACCAGCAGCTCTGAGAATGATCTGCCAGATAGAAATCTCAAAGAGACAGTTTTACTCTTGCCATATGGGTTATCTATCAGTTAAAATCAACTTGATAGCACTCACCCAACCTCGTTTCTTAAAACAATAAATATTTGTTGTTGTTGTTATATGCCATCGAGTGATTTGCAACTCACAGTGACCCTATGTACAAGAGCCCTAAACGCCATTCTATCCTGTGCCAACCTCGCTGTCTCAAACACATTCATTCCCACCACTCCACTCACAGAATTGATCCATCTCATCGAGGGTCTTTCTCTCCTGCGCCGTCCCTCCACTCTCCCAAACATGATGTCCCTCTTCAAGGATCAGTCCCTCCTTGCAACATGCCCAAAACATGTCAGATGAAGCTTCAGAATCCTTGACTCCAGGGAACATTCTGGCTTCACCCTCTCCAGGACAAACCTGTTTGTTCTCCTAGCAGTCCATGGTATATTCAACACTCTTCTCCAGCACCACAACTCAAAGGCATCAACTCTCTTTCTATCATCCCTAGTCACTGTCCAGCTCTCCGATGCATAGCACATATTGCAAAGACTATAGCCTGGATCAGGCACACATTAGTCTCCAGCCTGACGTTGTTCACTTCAGTACTCTTGAGAGGTCTTTCACAGCTGACTTTCCCAATGCAATTCATCTCCTGATTTCCTGGCTACTGTTACCAAGAGTGTTGACTATGGAACCAAGTAAACTAAAACTGTTAACTATCTCAATCTCCTCACCATCCATGCTGATGCTGCCAACTGGCCCAGTGGTGAGAATCTTTGTTTTATTGATATTGAGCTTCAATCCATATTGAAGGCTGCAGTCCTTGACCTTCTACAGCAAGTACTTCAGGTCCTCCTCAGTTTCAGCAAGCAGGGTTGTGTCATCTGCATAATGCAGGTTGTTGGAGATTCTTCCACCAATATTTACTAAACTTATTTTCATTTAGGGAGCTATGGTGGCCTAGTAGTAAGAATCAGTGTTACAATTCTGAAGGCACATGATTCAGTTCTGCAGGAGGATGGGCAATCTTCTCTTGTGTGATTACCTCTTGGGTGGTTCTGATTGATGGTACATAACAACAACAATAACATTTTCATTTACCTTTTGCTATTTCATTTACTTACTCTATCAGAAGTCCCTATGTATTAGAGAAACATCTTAAAAATAGTGGTTCCAATTCAGAAGGCTTACATGTGCCTCAAACTCAATTGAGTAGATTTAAGAAGAAATATTTACCTGTCCCCGTTTCCAAATTCATCATTTTAACAATAGCCAAAACAAAAATTGAGTAAAATATTCTTCAACAGCTAAAAATAAAAAAAGTGCAAATAACATCTATGTACTTAAGAAAATCTGTAACCCAGTTGAAAAACACTTCAACAAAAAGAATGGCAAAATAGGCAAAGCATTGTTAAACTATGCTGATGAGTAAATAAGTAAAAAAATTCAGAGCTGATAGTTTAATTATTATCAATATGACTATGAAAGTCGATGGAAATGTTAGAAAATTGGGAAGAGTTAATGTTTAGTAATAGGTTGTTTTACATTATTCACTATTTAACTTATTAGCAATCATCAGTATATAATTGGCTAGTATAAAATTTTGGGTACATACATATACACACATATAATAATATAAATATACATATACATACACATATATATACATACACATATATACATATACACATCATATACGTGTGTGTGTATGTATATATATATAAACAAACAAAACAAAGTAAAAAAGTTATGTAAAAAGCAGAAATGACATTTTAAGCATGCTATATTTTTTTCACTCTGGCTTTACTTTTCCCTAGACAGATTTGTGTGTTCTATTGGCAGTTCATAGTAGAATATTCTTTGCCAACACCGTAATTCAAAGAAGTGCAGCCAAAGTGCTCCTTAGAAGCAAGGCTGGTGAGGCTTCATCCCACACACGTTGAGCATGTTCTCGGGAAGGACCAGTTCCTGGAGAAGGAAGACCTCAGCAAAGTTCCTTGACACAGTGACTGCAGCAGTGGACTCCAGTACAGCAGAGTCTGTGGAGATGGAGAAGGACCAGGTGGGGTTTCATCTGTTGTATGTAGTGTCTTAGAGCCAAGTATATAGTACATAGAACAAGAACATATTTCTCCATTCATGGAGCTAATAGATAAATCCTTTTCTGATTCATTTCTTTTTTACTCTTCATTGTGGTTAAAAAAATAATCACAGAGACATATGTAATGAAGCATATGCCAGTTATTACCATTGCAATAATTGTTGTATGTATAATTAAGAGATGTTGTATTCATCATACTATGCACTTATCATCCTATCCACATTCCCTATAACTATTAAAGGAATTTATCAAGAAAACAAAAGTCCTCACCACAGAACCAATGTCAAGATTATGATATATGAAAAAAGGATTGAATCTGTCAATGATTTACTCTCCCTTGGATCAACAATCAACACCCTTGATACCACCAGTCAAGAAATTAAAAGACATACTGCATTGGGCAAATCTGCTATCAGGGCCCTCTCTAAGATGCTGCAGAGCAATGATGTCAGTTTGAAGATTGAGATGCACCTGATTCAGGCCAGGGTCTTCTCAATCACATGTACCCATCAGAGAGCTAGAAAATGAATAAAAATAACAGAAGAATAATTGATGTCTTTGATTTATAATACTGGAGAAGAGAACTGAATATTCCAAAGACTGCCAAAACAACAGATTGATATGTCATGGAGAAGGTATAACCAGAGTTCTCCTTGGAGACAAGGACGGCAAAGCTTTGTCTTTCATACTTTGGACTTCCTTGGAAAGGGACATCATACTTGGAGAGATGGAGTGGAGAGGAAGACCACCCCCAAGTGAGATGGATTGACACAAGGACTGCAGCAATGGGCTGAAGTGTATCAGATATGATGAGGATGGCCCAGGATAGGGCAGGCTTAGAATGGCTGTCCATGGTGTCACTCTGAGTCGTACTTGACAGCACCTACCAACAACAGGAACATTAATAGAATTTATTCTGTTTTTAAAAATATCTGTTCTATTTTTTTAACTTTAAACTAATTAGAATAGAATAATTAATAAAGTCGAAAGACTCCTTAATGGAAGAAAGGCTTGGAGATCTACTTCCGGAATAATCAACAACCAAAAAAATCAGTGAAGCAGGATTCTACTTAAAAAAAAGGGAAGCTATAGACTGGGAAAATATTTGGTAATGACATGTCTGATAAGGGACTTATATCTAGAATTTATAAAATACTTGAGGACCACAACAAGGTAAAGGTAAACAACCCAATTAAAAAATGGGCACAGGATATGAAAAGACACTTCACCAAAGAAGACATTCAGATGGCCAACAAGTACATGAAGAAATGTTCAAAATCCCTAGCTCTAAGAGACATGCAAATAAAAACAACTATGAGATAGCTTCTCAACCAAGTAAGAATAGCAAAATTTAACAGAACAGCAAAGAGCAAATGCTGGCAAGGTTGTGGGGAAACTGGAATCCTTACTCATTGTTGGTGGGAGCGTAAAATGGTGCAACCACTATGGAAGGCAGTATGACACTTTCTCAAAAAGTTGTAAATAGAAATGCCATTTGACCTGGCAATTCTACTACTGGGATTATACCCCAAAGAAACTAAACTGCCACCCAAGCAGATATATGCACACCCATGTTTATTGCAACTTTGTTCACAATAGCAAAGAATTAGAAACAATCCAAGTGCCCATCAACAAACAAATGGATAGAGAAGCTCTGGTATATTCACACAATGGAATAATACTATGCTGCATTGAAAAACAAGGAACTCATGAAATATTATACAAAATGGGTGACCCTGGAAGACATTATGCTGAGTGAAATAACTCAGTCACAAAAGGGCAAATACTGTATAGTGCCACTGTGGTAAAGTAGGACTGATATCATATTTGGTGGGGGGGGAACTAAGAGGGGATAAATAACGTATACTGCATTGAAATATAAGAGGGAGATAACTGTTTAGGAAGAATATATTATTAGGTATTATTGTCATGACAAGAGTCCAGAATGAAAGCTGCATAATGGAATGGACTGGGAGTGGGGGTGATTATATAACAATGAAAGTTTGTTGTTTTTGTTTTTTTGTTGTTTTTTTTTTCTTACTTTTCAAGAGAAAAGCAAACTAGGGGGAGAGATGGGCAGGGAGGAAATTGTGTAACAATGAATGAATGGAAATCCAAAGTCTCTGTAAACTTTCATTATAATTAAAAAAATATAAAGAAAAAACAGACATGGGAGCATTTGGAGTTGAAATCAACTCAATGAGAAATAATTTGAGTTTTGGTCCTGTTTCTAGAGCACTAAAAGAAATAAAAGGACTGTAAAATGTGAGCAAAAATTTTAAAAGGGAAAGAAAAAGCAAAGAAACCAAATTAGAAAGGACAAAATATTAAAATCAGACTTATCTATATCACAATAAATAGAAGCATACTAACCTGTTCAATTATAAAATGCAGGCCTCTAATCCTGAGTTCAGTAACAAAACTCAACCTCGCTTTTTTTAAGATACATTTTTAAATTAACAAAGAATATTTTTTAAAATTTATGAAAAGGTACCAAGCAAAATTAAAAAGCAATAGTAATACTTTTATCAAAGAAAGAAATATTCCACACAAACAACATTAAAATAGGAAGTTACTTAATAGTACTAGAAGTACATCTATAAAACTGCATAAGAGAAATGTTATGTGTACAATTACCACGAAAATGTATAAAGTCAATCTATCAAAAATAGTAAGAAAAGTTTATGGGACCATAAATATGGTGAAGGTTTTTAATCCACAACTCTTGACCTTTGGAAAATGGACCTGATCAAAGTTATAGGATGAAAATGTTAATATTCTAGTAAAAACAGAAGAGCTCTGGTGACACTGTGGTTTGGGTATTTAGCAGCTAACCACGTGGTCACTAGCTCTGTCTAGTTGTTCCTTGGAAGATAAAGGAAGCATCTGCTTCTGTGAGGGTTGTAGCCTCCTTCTAGAAACCTTTTGGGGCACTTCCACTGTGATATATAAACTCACTGTAAATTAGAATGAACCAAATGGCGATGTATTTGAGGTAATAAGAAAGTCAATAAACTTCTTTAACAGCTATAAATTATTAAACCTTTTAATTCAACCACAAAATGCACATCTCTCTCAAAAGCACCCTTTGACAGAAAGACATTGAAAGCAAAGGATTGACCGAAGAAATCCAAATATATGGAACTTTTCAAGTATATTTTTATGTAGCTCTAGTATTAAATAGTAAACGCCAATCAGTCTCCAGTCTCTGCTTTTTCTAATTGACCCAATTACTATTTACATTTCATAATCCAAATTAAACTGTACTATATGCAGCCCTGGCTGGTGTTGTACCATGTGTCACCATCTTCTAGAAGGAAGTGCAGACACTCACCCTCTTATCCTAGCTCTTGTCTCCTACTGTTTATCTCCCCTGTCTGTCAGGGACTTGGGGTTCTAGGATGTGAAATCAAAGCCCGTGTTTTCTCCTTAACACCTAGCAAGATTTTTTCATGAACATGAATTTAAACTATAACTAGGCCACGATAATACAAGCAAGACATAGCTCCAAGATGACAGATAACAAGCCTTCTGTAGATAAAGCCTACCGACTCTTGTTGACATTTTTTTCCTCCTTCAAGTCAGAGTCTATTTATTTTGGAAGCTTCAATCGTTATGCATGCTTTCAAAACTCTTGTTTGGGGTTCAACCTAACCATAACTCTTTTTTCTTCTGTTTTCCTGTTGTCCTTGTTCCTGAGTCTTTATGCTCTAAACATTACATATACAAAACTCTGTGTCAATCCATTTATGACTGTTGTTATGTGCCATTAAGTGGGAAGTGACTCATAGCTGACCCTCCAGTAGGTTTTTGCAAGCTGTAAATCACACGAGATTACTCATCTTTCTCCCACAAAGCAGCTGGTGGATTTAAACCTTCTGCCTTTGGGTTAACAGAACTGCCACTAAAGTTCCCACATTTAAGGCTACGGATATAACAATTTTAAATAAAATATGAACAGCTATAGACAGCAAAAGAGTAATCTAAGATTTGCAACAAATTAAAACACTGATAACTATTGAAATATTTAATGATTCATTATGCTTTTTTCTCTAGTTTTGTTTATTCCTTAAAATTTATATAATGAAGCATTTTATAAATATATGCATTAGAACAGTACAGAACAGTACATCAAAGTAAAGTTTATGTTATTGCATTAAAAATAATTCAATATAGGGAGATATATTTCTATAGTTCATCACAGCAAAAGGAAGCATTTGGTCATAGTAAACATCTATTCTTGGAAAAGCTCCTCATCAACTATGAAAAATGTGATATTGCATTAAAATGACAGAATTATTTCAAGCTAGCAGACAATATTGTATTTATAAATAGTGTCAAACACTTACACAGAATTTGCTATGTATCAGGATATTTGAACTCTGGTAGCCTAGTTGGTTGGGAGTTGCTCTGTCAACTCAAAGGCAAGCAGTTCAACTCTATCAGCTTCTCTGCAAGAGAAGGACGGGCAGGTAATTCACAACTTCTAAAAACCTATCAGAGGGTCAGCTACGAATTGCTTCTGACTGACAGCCATGAGTTAAAGATTCTCTGAGACTATTTGAGTACTTCACACACCTGAATACTTTGAAGTTTTCACCATAGATCCAAGAGAAGTTCACACAACTGATGAATAGAGGTGTTGAAATTAAAGCTTCAGAGTCCAGATCTCAAGGGCTATGCCATGTCCCCCCACATTATGGTCACCTAGAGAAGTCTTCTGTAGTGCAAATGGTTAAGTATGTAGATTACTAACCAAAAGATTGGTGATTCAAGCCCACTTAGCTTGACCATACTGTAGAGTTATAATACACAGGGGTATCGCCCTCATTCAGCATTAACTCAGTAACAAGTGTTTTGAGGTTTCAGGTTGTGGTAAAACTCTAGAGAATGTAACACTATCATCAAGTCCACGCCTAGGTTACCACACTCATCATCGCTAGTTAACAACTATTCTGAAAGCACTAATAATTATACAAGAAGAAAAGATCAAATAAACAGAAATCTGTAATAATTAGAAAGAAAATGAAAACTCACCAGTAGAGAGTCAGAATCAACTCGCAATTGACCTGCTGGTGGATTTTTGAGGCTGTAATTTGCACAGGATGAGGCTGCCCCTTTTTGTCTCAAAGAACTGCAGGAGGATTCTGCCCGGAAGTTCCCTACAGATTACACTACCAGGGCACCAGTATTAGAAAGGAGTAGGCAAAATTAGAATTATTTGGAAATAGAAAACTATTTTAAGAAAAAATCAGGCCTACCAATTAGAAAAATATTAGGACAAATAAGAAAGCATGAATTATAACATGAAATAAAAATTTTCCTGTATTCAAAAAAATGTTTCATAATCATACTGAAGTAATAATAATCATAAGCATACTGAAAAAAAATAATAATAAATAATAATAATCACAAGCTTATTGAGAAACAGATTCCTTTAGGAATGTCAGTGGAAAGTAAAAAATTCATAGTAATAACATATCACAATAATGCACATTGTTCATAAATGAAGGAAACCTATTTTTCTTAAATCACACAAAATTAGACTTGAACAAAAATAGATACATATACCAAGTCCCTGAATGTAAAGTTTGTTTATCATAAAGATAATATCATTGTTGTTGTTAAGTGCCGTTGGGTTGTAGACAACTCATAGTGACCCAATGAACAAAAGACCTGAACACTTGTATAACTTTCATCATTTCTCTAAGTTCATAGAGTTTCCAGAGGCAAGCTATTTCAGAAGTGGATACCACACCTGTTTCCAAGTCTGTTTTAATCTGGGAGCTCCACCAAACACTGTGCACCATGGGTAACCATTATCACATTTGACACATTAGTGTCACAGTGTTTAGCATCACAGCAACCATGAGTTACCTTTGTACAGCAAATGGACAGACCAGTGCTAAACCACTTAGAAGAATGTTTGACAAAAAAAAAAAAAATTAAAACCAGGCCTGGGGGCTGCAGATTAAAATCACCCATCTTTGGCTTGGTAACATAACTTCCGATCCATGAGGCCAACAAAGGTCTCTCCATGATTCACAGTGATTCTATGAACAACAGATCTAATCCTTACTCTATCCTATGCCATCCTCACAATCCAAGACATGCTCAAGCCCATTGCTACAGTCACCATATCAATCCATCATGTTGAGGATCTTCTTTTCTTCTCTAACCTTACACTTCTCTCAGCATGGTGTCATTTCCCAAGGACTGGAACCTTAAACTGTTGTTTGTTGTTGTTAAGTGCCTTCAACTCATAGTCGACTCATAGCAACCCTATGAACAAAAGACCTGAACACTTGTATACATTTCGTTTCTCTCAGTTCATAGAATTTCTGGAGGCAAGCTACTTCAGAAGTGGATGCCACTCCTGCTTCCAAGCCTGGTTTAATCATATTTCTCAAAATTAATTTATAAGGATAATATAATTCTAAGATACCAGTAAATTTTAATGTGTATATTAGGTGGAGAAGACATTAAGGTTGTAAGCAATTATAGCTTGCTCAGATCAACGATCAACACTCTTAACGCCAGCAGTCAGGAAATCAAAAGATTAATTGCATTGGGAAAATCTACTGTCATGGATCTCTCCAGAGTGCTGAAGAGCAACAATGTCAGTCTAGATACAAAGGTGTGCCTAATACAGGCCATGGTCTTCACAATTACTTGTTATGCTTCAAAAAGTTGGACAATGACTAAGGATGACAAAATAATAGATGTCTTCAGGTTGTGGTGCTGGAGAAGAGTCTTGAACATACCATGGACCGCCAAGAAAACAAATAGATCTGTCTCACAGAGGGTGAAACCAAGTCTCTTCTAGGAGGCTAGGATTTTGAAACTCTGCCTCACTCACTTTGGGCACGTGGCCAGGAGAGATCAGTCATTAGAGAAGGACATCATGCTCAGAAGGGTGGATGGACAGTGCAGGAGAGGGAGACTCCAGATGGGATGGATTGATACAGTGACTGGGGGCCATGGGGTTAGTTGTGTCAGAATTAGTGAGACTGGCTCAGGACAGGGAACAGTTCAGAGCTGCTTTACATAGGGTCGCTATATAATGACACATAACAACAATAACATACTATGACAGATTTGGAAGCAGGAGTGACATCCACTTCCTAAACAACATGCCTCCAGAAACTCTATGAACTTTGATAAATGTTTATAATTGTAGAGGGGTCTAAAAAGCCTTTTGTTCAGAGGGTCACTATGAGTCATGTTCAACTCGAAAGCAATCAACAAACAAACAAAACATATTTAATAAAATTATCCTTAAGTTCATCCAGAAGAAAAAAAACTATTCAGTTATATTTTATAAAGTTACCACTTTGAAACCTTCACGGTAATATTGACTTGGATAAGAATCAACATTAAATGAGAAAACTAGTGAGTGACAGTCTTATGTAATAAAATTACAGAGTAGTTCACATACGTCAGACTGAAGCAAACTCATTGCATTTCAGTTGATTCCTATTTGTGGAAACTCTTCATCCAGTTTCCAAGGCCAGGATTGCCATAGCCCGGAGGGAGTTATACTGCTAGCGCAAATATTGCACCTCTCTGGTGGTTCAAACCCACCAGCTTGTCTGTGGAAGTAAGATGGCGAGTCTCTTCCACTGCATTTTATAGCCTCTGAAACCCAGTGAAGGGTCAGCTATGAGTCAGTTATGACCCCACAGCAGTGAGTTTGAGTTTGAATTTGAAATCTTGAGACTCCCCTTCTTTCTCCTACAGAGCTCCCGGTGGATTGAAACCACAGGAGAGTTGAATTCACCCTTCTTATGACAGTACACAACACACTACAGACCATGCCACCAGAACTTCTGAATTTATATGTTGTTGTTGTTGTTGATTGCCTTCGAGTTGAGCACTACTCATAGCCACCCTATGAACAAAAGGCCTGAAGCCTCTCTATAACTATTGACATTTATCAAAGTTCATAAATTTTCTGGAAGCATATCATTTAGGAAGTGGTTACCACTTCTGCTTCCAAATATATTATTTAAAATTTCAAGGGGGAAATAATACCTTAACAGCCAAAAAAGCTGGCAAGAACTATCTTAACTAATAACCCAAGTTACCATCACTTTACTGGGATAATTTGATAAATACTATGTGTCTCCTGATAGCACACACCGAGAAGGGCACAGCATCGCATCTGTGATGTTCCTGTCAAAAACTCACAAACTGAGTCTACTCATGAAACATCAGACAAACCCAAGCTCATGGACTTTCTGCAAAATAACTGATTCACACCCTTCAAATATCTCCTATTCATGAAGACCAAGCCTGAGGCATTGTTCTCAAATGAAGGAAGCCAAAGGGACACCACCCCTGAGTGCAACCTGGTCTGGAATGTTCTTTACCTTCAACAAACCTGGTACAATAAGCAAAATCTGAACCAGGTCCGGAATTTACCTAGTGGTGGTGTAGCAGTGTCACTTTCCTGATTTTGATGATTGTGATGTAATGTACTTGTCCTTGTTTTTAGAAAATGCAGACGAAGCACTCAGAGCCAAAGGGGCAGCGCATCTGCAACTTGTAATGTCCTCTCAGATAGCAACTATATCATTGGTGTTGTTAGGTGCCAGTGAGTCTGGTACAACTCATGGTGACCCTATGACCAACAGAGGTGAACCCTGTCCTATCCTATGCTAACCTCATCATCTCTGACATACTCTAGTCCATTGCAGCAGTCACTGTGTCAATCCACCTGGTTGAGGGTCTTTCTCTCTCTCACCAACATTCCACCTTTCCAAGCATGATGTCCCTCTTCACAGAGGACAAGTACATATATTAAAAACTATGTATACACATGCACATATAGGCTGTTGTTATGTGCCATCGAGTCACCTGCAACTCATAGTGACCCTATGTACAACAGCTCTGAAGTCTGCTCTGTCCTGCGCCAGTCTTTCTGACTTTGACACACCTACTCCCATTGTCCCAGTTACTGTATCAGTCTATCTCTTCTGGGGTCTTCGTTTCCTGAGTTGTCCCTCCACCCTTCCAAGCATGATATTCTTCTCCAAAGGACCAGTTCCTCCTGGCCATACGGAGCATCAAAATCCTAGTTTCCAAGGAGTAACTTGGTTTCACTCTCTCCAAGACAGATCTATTTGTTTTCTTGGCAGTCCATGGTATTTTCAATACTGTTCTCCAGCACCACAACTCAAAGGCAATGACAGGTGTGTCTACTTATTTATATTTAAAAAATACCAAAACTCATTGCCATTGGGTCAGCATTGACTCTCCAGGGTGTTTAAATCACATGGAAAGAGATTGTCTAGCTTCCACCCATACAGCACCAGGTGGACTTGAACTTGGGGTTGGCAGTGCAACTCTCTACAAACGAGGCCATCACAGATCCTTGTATATCTATTTTTTGTATATACACAGATGTGTATGTGTTGTTGTTATGTGCCGTGGAGTTGACTGCGACCCATAGCAACACTATGAACAGTATATCTGTACCTTGCCCTGTCCTGCACCCTATCTTTGTCACTTCTGGTATTCTGGAGTGCATTGTTACACTCATTGCATAAATTTATCTCATAGATGCTCCTCTTCTCTTTTGCTGACCCTCCATTTTTCCAAGCATGATGCCTTTTCCTGAGAACTGGTCCCTTCTAAAAACATTTCAAAGTATATGAGACAAAGTTTTGCCAACTTTCCCTTCAAGGGGAACCCTAGTTGTACTTTCTCCAAGATCTATGTGTTTGTTCTTTTGATATCCCATGGTATATTCAATACTCTTCTTCAACATCACAATTCAAAGAATCATTCATTCTTCGTCTATTTTGCTGTCCAACATTCACATGTATAGCAAGTAACTGAGAAGACCATGAATTAGATCAGGTGCACCTTGGTCTTTAAACTGATATCATGGATCATTAGAATTTTGGAGAGGTCCTTGACAATATATTTTCCAGTTGTGATGCGTCTTTTGACTTCTTGATTTCTGAAACCATAGGAGTTGACTGGATAGGATTGATAAGATCCAAGTAAGATGAAATAATTAACAATTTCAATCTTTTCTCCATCTACCGTGATGTTGTGTATTGGCCCAGTGAGGAGAATTTCTGTTTCCTTGATATTGAGATGGAACCTATATTGAAGACTATGTGGTCCTTGATCTTCTACAGCAAGTGCTTCAGCTTTTCTTAATTTTTCAGCAAGATTGTATCATCTGCAAAATGCAACTTGTTGATGAATCTTCCACAGATCATGGTGCCACATTCTTCTCCATAAAATCCAGCTTCCCAAATGATTTTTCTCAATGTATAGATTGAATAAGTATGGAAAAGAGATACGGCCCTGATGCATTTTTTTTTTCTTTTAAGCCATGCAATATTCCTTGGTTTTGTTTGAACAGTACTTTCTTGGTCTAGATATATTTTTTGCAGGAGTACAGTTTATTCTGGGACTTTCATTCTTCTTGATGTTAGCCATAATTTATTATGATCCATACAGCCTTTGTATAGTCAATAAACTTCTTCTTGTTGTTGTTGATTGCCGTCGAGTCGATGAAGACTCATAGTGACCCAATGAACAAAAGACCTGAAATCTTTCTATAACTATTGGTGTTTCTCCAAGTTGATAGAGTTTGCAGAGGCATGTGGTTTAGGAAGTGGATGCCGCTCCTGCTTCCAAACCCGTGTTAAAATAGGAGCTCCACCAAACACTGTCCACCATGGGCAATCATTACGACATTTAACACCCAAAAGACACAAGACTCAGCATCACAGAAAACCCAGATTACCTCAGTATGACAAACTGACAAAAGAATGCCGTATGATTTAAAAGTATGTTCCTCAAAAAAATAACAATAGATATTAAATACTCTTCTTTCTTGAGAAAACTGACTGAAAAAGAATTGTCAGCTGAAGGTACCACCTCTGTCACAAGCCTTGGTGAGGGCAACAAGAAACAGTTCCTGTGCTTGTACAAACAGCAGCATCCCTGAGTGTACGGCAGCCAGTGCAGAGACAGAGCTCTCTGGTCATCACCCAGGCCCTGCAAATGTCACTCAGTAAAAACCACTTCTGTCAGCAGGAACAAAAGCAACCACACTCAGTACCTCTGAAAGAGACACATCAAATCTATTCTTTATTTGGATGAAACCAGCACTTAAAATCATCATGTATCAGACCTACATCTAAACCCCCGACAGTGAGGGAAACTGTGATAGAAACACAAGTGGATGCCTACCAGGTCAAACTGCGCTAGAGACTGAACATGGCAAGTGATTTGAGTCTTTGTTCTGAGTTATTGTTTTTGTGATTGGTAGTTATTGAGTCGGCCCGCCTGTAAACTATGGCAACCCCGTATACCTTGAAGCAAACAGAGGTTCTCACTTACTAAATGGAAAGGTTGGCAGTTCGAGTGTACCCAGGAGCCTTGGAAGAAAGGGCTGAAAATCTACTTGGGGGGAAAAAATGTAAAAAAAAACACCAAAAAACCAGCTGTTGAAAAAAATGTCGCAAAGCACAGTCATTTCCTGACAGATATGGGATCACATGGAGTCCAAATTGATTTAGTTACAGATGGTTTACAGGGGAGGGTTCAAGAGAGTGTGGAAAGAACTCACAGAAAACCCAGCAGAAGAAAAGGCCCAGCTAAAGCCAAAGTATGACTGTAAAAAGGATTGGTTCAAAGTCTCAACACAATTTTCCTTCTTTGTATTTAGTTGCCAGAGAAAAGGAATGAGCATCTTCAGTCTGTATGTACTCCAGCAAAAAGACAAAAATGCAAGGCGAACTGTCATGCCCTGCAAAATGCCTTCTGCATTGAATGGTACTGTTGTTTTTTAATAGTTTATGTTTTACTAATTTTTTTTTGTATCATTGTTGCAGCTCTTTAATGTGAGCTTGACCCAGGGCTTTGTTTAAGCACAGTATCAAATGCTTCCAGAGGTGGATATTCTCATACAACTGTACCCAAGATGCCCTGCTTTCTGTACTTGCAGACTCCTCAGAGGAAAAAGCACCCTAGCAAATTGTCAATGAATCACTGAAGTCAGAAGCCAGAGGAAGATGCAATGGGCACATCGATAAATCACGTAGCCTGTTGGTGCCAAACGAAAAGCCCGGTCAATACTAAGTCTCTAAAATGGTCTTTAATTCTGGCAAAAAGAATGAGCGCGGTTAATTGTATTTCCAATTCGGGTGATTGTTACAATGTGCTGGTTGTAAATCACCACTCTATAGCATAAAAAGAGTCATTAAAAAGCTTTCAGGTTTTAAAGAAAAAGTCAGCGCTCTGTGTGTGAACTGATGTGATGACGACAAGAGTCAGCTGAGAGTGGAGACTAGGCCGCCTGAAAAGACAGCTGCCCTCGAAATTACTCCAGACCACGGCCGGTTCCGCACAGCAGAATCAGATGTTGCTCGGGCGTCTGCCAGCCGCACACCCTCCGGGATAATGTAGTGCATCGCTGCAGCTCTTGTGCTGAGCCAGAGTTCCCCTGGCCCTTCTTCACTGATCTTCGCTTCACCAAACATGAAGTCTCCGTCTAGTAATTGTTCAATCTTGGTAATATGTCCCCCCAAAAATGTGAGCCAGTGTTCACTGCTTTTATGTCGCAGTCCTTAGTGAGCTGAGAGCAGCCAATTCGGAGACTGTGCATGTCTGACAGTTGAAATCCTCCAAGGGGAGAGAAGTCCAGGGGAGGAACATGGGCAATCTCTTCTATTGTGATTTATTACCTTAGAACCAGTTAGACAGTCACTATGAAAAGGGTCTTACTATGACAGTGAGTTTGAGAGGAGAGGGGTTGTTATTTGGTTTTTTTAAAATTTCCTTTTTTTTTTTTTAAGAAGTAGATCAGAGGGCAGGCCTTTTCTTCCTAAATCTGTCCACCATAGGTGTCTTTGCTGATATTGGAAATGTTGTTAAGTGCCAATGAGTCATAGACGACTCACAGCGACCCTATGAAAGAAAGACCTGAACACTTGTATAAACTTTCATGGTTTTTCCAAGTTCATAGAGTTTCTGGAGGCAAGCTATTTCAGAAGTGGATGCCTCTCCTGCTTCCAAGCTGGTTTTAATCAGGGAGCTCTACCGACCACTGTCCACCACTGGCAACCATTATTGCATTTGACATATTAGGGTCACAATGCTTAGCATCACAGCAACCACAGGTTACCTCTGTACAGCAAATGCGCAGAACAGTGCTACACCACTTAGAAGAATGTTTGACTTTTTAAACAGGAGGCTGAATATAATCAACTCACAGCCAATGGCCAGTAAACAGTGCCCCAGAGTCTCACCAGAAACAGAAACCAAAACTTCTATAGAATCAGACTGCTTTAAAATACTCGCCACTTGGATCCCTTACTGGTGAATAAATGCCTTTTAAAATGGGAGGCCAAATACAATCAATTCACAGCCAATGGCCAGTGAACAATGTGCCAGAATCCCACCTGAACAAGAAATCAAAACCTCTGTAGATATTTGAAATATCGATGGCATAATTTTTAGCATTACAGAAGTGCAAGCCACCTCTTAACAGGAGTAAAGAAGGTAAATTAGTCAATGACATTGGCTCAGGATGGAGTAGGGTTCAGAGCTATAGCGCATGGGGTTGCTATGAGTTGTAATCAACTCGATGACACATAACAACAACAAGCCACCATGTACTGACATCCAGGTGGGAGATTCCATTGTTTTGTGTACTGTCGAGTCAGAGCCGACCCATAGCTGACCTTCTAGCAGGTTTTCAGAGGCAGTTGAACCGCACAGGAGGAGATGTTCCATCCTTCTCTCACAGTGCAAATGGTGGATTCGAACCTTTGTGATTGCAGTGCAGCTTCTTACAATTTAGGACAAAAGAAACGAGTGAAGCAGCCCAAAGATGGACTTGTTGCTAATGGCAGCACTATGGTCCTCTCTGATAACACCATCTTTCTGAGCTTCTAGAATTGTGCTTCACAAGAGATGCGACAGAGGTCAGTGACTTTTAAATGCTTGTATGAAGAGCTCCACCGCATTTGGTCATGCATCAAAATCACGTAACAGCAGGAATCACAACCATTATGATGGCTGCTCCAAAATTTTAGTTGCAGAATGTGATTTCTTTAACCTTTCAAGAACTAGGCAGAAGGAAAGAAGTTGAATGTAAAGTAACAGGCTCTTAGATCTTAAGGTAAGGGGCTTTGGACATGCACCATGTGTTTTAAGGGAGAAAAAGATGGAAGTCTATGTCCATAAAGATTACAAACCAAACCCACTGTCATCAAATCAATTCCAATTCATAGAAACCCTCCATCAGATTTCTCAGAATGGTAATGTATATAGCAGGAAACTGCCCATCTTAACCCCACAGAGTGACCAGTGGATTTGAACCATTAACAGTGTCATATATTATGCATTATACCACCAGGGCTCCTTCCCAAAAAGCTTATATATAAGTTTGAAAATTGCACAGGGCAATTCTACTGTCTATAGAGCTCCTCTGAGTTGGAATCAACTTGACTGCAGTGAGTTCCCACTACAACTTAAAGTGGTCTCATTGAAATGAGATCTTAAGATGAGACCTTAAAGTGGTCTCGTTTTGCCTATCTCAACTCAACACTTTACAAGCAGGATTACTAAGGTTAGGAAGACGTGACAACTGGCACAAAAGGTACCAAACATGACAGAGCCCTGACTTCTACTCAGCTGGGTGTGGTTCTCATATTAACTCCTCCAGAATCACAGGCTCCTGTACCTGGGATTTTTCATCTCAGGGTCAGGGCCTTATATTTCAGCATCACCAACAGTCCCAAAGGCAATTGTCCAGATTAATCTAAGCCGTTTTAAAGAATGGATTTCAAAGCACTTTGTGGATGGGAAGAAATTGTCCCCTCCAGTTCCTAAACAGACAGACTGCCGATCACAACTTTCATAGTAAACTTGGGATACTTATTCAGCAAATATGTGGAATGTCCAAGATACATGGAAAGAAACAGTTATAAGTCCCAAATATTTTGTGTTTGTTCTTAATAGGATTAAGTACAAGAATCAGAGGACCAAGTTCATTTTGTAACAAATTAAGATGAATTCGCAGTGTTTGGTAATCTGTTTTGAGGAGTGAAAAAAGCATGGTGTTGATAATTATCTAAATAATTTATTTAGATAGACAGGAGTAAATGTTAGTAAGTGCATTTTTTTAAACCCAAAAATCAAATCCATCACGCTCCAGCCAATTCTGACACATGGCGACCCACCATCCCTCCACTGGCTTTTCAAGGCTGTAAGTCTTTGACGGAATTCTTTCCTTTTTCTCCTGGGGAGTGGATATTAGAACCACAAATCTTCTGGTTAACAGCCTTACACAGAACACACTACACAGCCAGGATGCCTTATATCAGTTGTATGTTGGTTGTTATTGTTGTGTATCATCAAATCAGAACTGACCTGTAGCTGATCCTTCAGTGGGTTTTCAGAGGCAGAAAATTTTACAGGAGGAGATTACCCGTCGGAGCAGCTGGTGGATTTGAACTGCAGTCCTTTGAGTTGACATGGCCCTTCCTTGCCACTAGGTCACAAGAGCTCCATTTTAAAAAAGAAGTGACAACACTTATGTTTATTCTAATTCTTCTTATGATAGCTTGTTTTTATCAGATTGTTTAGTTTGTGGATTAAAAACTTTCTTGTGATCTTGACAGTTTGGCTTTAATACTTCAAGAAACTGTGCACTTGTGATTTCAAACTAGGCAAGTTTGCTATGCAGTTTGCATTGAATGTCTCAAAACAATGTTCTTACACGCAAACTTTTGAACATTATTAGGATTAATGGGAGGATTTGACTTTACTTTGTAAAGATTAAACTGCTGACTAGAGAAGTAGTTAACTCATTTAAATTAGCTCATTGTCATTATCTCACTTTAAAAAATGTAGACTCTTTAACAACAAATTTAATAGCAATCCCTCCTTTGAAATAATTTTACAAATGGAATCAAAATTATTCCAACAAATTAATGTTAAAGTGAAATGAAGAATCTCAATTTCATTTTGGCAGAGATACTAAGCTTAGTGAGATAAAGCAGGCAGGTTCCCTAATGTCATAAATTTCATATGGGGAAAAGACATTGAATGGATGAGAGCATGTAATGGGTCCTATTTGAAAGAGAAGAATACACTAAAATATTGTCATGGATTGAATGGTGTCCTCCCAAAATATGTATATGTATATACATAAATATGTATATGCAATACTGTAACCTCTCTTGTTACAGAGTCAGAAACAACCAATTACTGGTCTGCCATAGTGTTTCTGAGATGGTAAATCACACAGGAGGTAGCAGGTGGCCTACTGGGTAATGAGTTTCACTGCCAACCCAAAGGCAGCTGGTTCAAATCCACTAGTAGCCCTGTGGGAGAAAGAAGACTGACTTCCTCCTTTGTGATTTATAACTTCCAAAACCCATTGGAAGGCCAGGTATCAGTTTGTTCCAACTCCACAGCAATGACAGAGTAAATTACACAGGAGGAGACTGACCACCTTTCTCTCTGGGAATCATGGTGTATACAAACCTCCAGAAAGGTTCAGCCTTTAGAAAAGCATGCAATACTTTCTATGATCTGATGAACCAAATAGTTGTAAGTGGACTAAGGGTAGAAAGCAACACAGCCCTGCTCTGATGTGAAGGGAGTTTCCTTCCCTAGGGCTTAGTTTTTAAAAGCTTTTCTCTCAAACGATGTAAAAGTGAAGGAATAAATAATGATAAAAAAAATCATAAACTTTAAAAAAAATAAGTGAAGGAAAACAAGTCATGAAAAAGATGCTAGTCTACCAAGAAAGAATGACAAGTGCATTGTGTCTTCTTGGACTCTGGCCTCTGTATAAAAAAGCTCCTTGTCACCAGGAAAGCCCAGAGGGAGATCTCGGAAGAATGTCAGGCATATAGATGCTCAAGGAAACAAGGATTTTCTTCTGGGAACAATAAAGCAAAAGAGGATTTCCTCTGTGAGCTGGCATCCTGAATTTGAACTGCTCTCCTTTTAAACTATAAGAGACTGCTATTCTGTTTGTTGAAGTCATCCACTTGTGGGGTCTCTGTTACACCTGCACTAGAAAACCAAGACAAAAGTAATCTACATAGAATGACACCAAAAAATGACCCAGAACAACACAGCTCCATAGACATTAGGCCTACAAAAAGA
>NW_006399791.1:2267812-2277740 GCF_000299155.1 Elephantulus edwardii
GTCTTTGCTGAAAGCGTAGAATATTGCAAAGATGTTCACTTGTGCTTTTTAAATTATATAAAATGCATTTGACTATGTGGGAGCATTACAAATTATAGCTAACATTGAGAAGATTAGTAATCCCAGAACACTTACTTGTGTTTATACAAAGCGTATATACACTCTAGGAAGTAATGATCTGAACAGAGCAAGGTGACATGGCGTAGTTTCAAGTTAGGAAATGTGTGCATCAAGATTGTATCCTTTCCCCATACCATACAGTCTGTGTGCTGAGCAAATCATTCAAGAAGCGTGACTGTAAGACCAAGACTGTGGCATCACAATCAGGGAGATTTCAGCAGCAGCCTGCATTACTCAGATGACACAACCTTACTTGCTGAAAGTGAAGATGACTTGAAACACCTTCAATAGGAATTACATCCCAACTTCAAGAAAACCTATTATATATCATAAATAACAACTCAAATGCATTGCTGTGAAGTTGGAATGGACTAAAAAACTGACTCTCCAGTGGGTTTTCAGAGACAGTATATCACAGAGAAGACTGCCCATCTTTCTCCTAGAGAGCAGCTGGTGGATTCGAAAGGCCTACCTTCTGTCTAGAAGCACAACTCTTTACCATTAGACCACCAGAGATACATGCATGCATACATACACATTAAATACACACACACACACACACACACACACACACACACACACACACACACACGTGAATTTTCTAGTGGCCCAGTCCGTAAAGAGTTGCACTGCTAACTCAAAGATTCAAACCCACCAGCGTCTCCAAGGAAGAGGGATGAGAGGATACCTCCTCCTTCATGAGTTACAGCCTCAGAAAGGGTCAGCTATGAGTTGGTCCCAAATAAATGGCAATGGATGAGTGAGTGACATTTAAAAAATAAAAGTAATTAGGTAAAATTAATGATACATTTACTTAACTCAATATATCAACATTATTGGCTTGTCAATATGTAATCAATGAAGAAAATACTCGTGATGTATTTTATGGGTCATATTTTGTTGTTTTTTTTTTGGGGGGGGGGAATTGGTATTGCTCAGAGTGGTTTTTTTAAAGTTACAGAGCATCTCAATTCAAAACAGACCCCTGTCAAGAACTCCATAGCCACATGGGACTGGCAGCTAGCATGCTGGGGAACATGCTTTCTGGAGAAAGTCTATTTAAACTGAGACATGGGAACTGACTAGGCAGAAAAGAGTTGCAGAGATCATTAAAACAGAGGAAACCAAAGGGGCAAAGGCTCTGTTTTTGGAAAGTGTGAGGCTCTTTCAAGAAACTGGAAGCTGTGGGCCGGCTAATTGAACTGAAAGGAACAAGGAGTTTGTCAAGACAGCAGAGACCAGACCTGCCTGGTCTTCAGACATTCCCAATAAAGTTCTTTCAAAGGAGAATGGAGAGTCAGCAGAGAGGTTTTCTTGTTTTGTTTTGTTTATTAAATTTTATTAGTTTTAATGAACATTTACAGGGATTTTGGGTTTTCATTCCTTCATAGCTGCACCATTCTCTCGACCCTCCTCCCCAGTTTGTTCTTCTTCCCCTGCCATTAGAATGTCTGTTTTAATTGTCCAATTGCCACAGTGCTTGTCAAAGTGAGTTCTGATTAATCTCCTTTGTCAGTGTGTCCTTTGCCATTCCCTATCACTCCACCCTGAGAAAGACTTCACCCTGATTCATAAGGAAAAGGGGATGGCGTATTCTCCTAGCTACTTCCTGCTGAAAAGGGACGCTGTGGGTTTCAGGGTGAAGATCTTCTCTTACTACTACTCTAAAGGGCCCCTTTGGCAGTAGGAAACACATAGACTATTATGGAGATTGATTTTGGAATTTAGATGCACTGTTATTAATTGTGCTTAGCCGTACATGTTCATATCCTTGAAGATGTATCATGGGGGTGTTGCAACCTAGAAGACACAAATTTAACTAACAAGTTATAAGTACATGAGTCAAAAATTATGGAAAAGTAAAAGAAAAGAATCTTTCATTGTTTTACAAACCCTCCCCCAGGTCCCCTCCACCATGTAGCCATCGCTCTAGACTTCTGTGATGACAGAAATACCTAGTCACATATCTCTTTTAAACAGTTTTCTCCCTCCTCTGTTTCACTACAGTATACATTATTGAACCCATCTTACTCAGTCTCTCCCCAACCCCGAGGTTAGTCCCATTCTACAACAGTGGCATCATGTAATATTTGTCCTTTTGTGACTGGAATATTTCACTCAGCATAATGTTCTCCAGAGTCAACCATTTTGAATAATATTGCATGAGTTCCTTGTTTTTCAATGCAGCATAGTATTCCATTGTGAGAATATACCACAGCTTCTCTAGCCATTCGTTTGTTGATGGGCACTTAGGTTGTTTCCAACTCCTTGCTATTGTGAACAAAGCTGCAATAAACATGGGTGTGCATATATCTGCTTGGATGTCAGCTATGGTCTCTTCAGGGTATATTCCCAGTAGTGGAATTGCTGGGTCAAATGGTATCTCTATTTGCAACTTTTTGAGAAAGCGCCATACTGCTTTCCACAGGGTTTGCACCATTTTACACTCCCACCAACAGTGAATCAGGGTTCCAGTTTCTCCACAACCTCGCCAGCATTTGTTGCTTGAGCAGAGAGGTTTTTAAACAGTGCAGTGTATTAGCAGATGTGTAGTTTGGAGTGGTCCATTCGACACAAAGGTAAAGGATAAATTGAAGAAGAGTTGGTGTGTTGTTGTTTGGTGCCAGTGAGTGTACTAAGACTCAAAGTGACCTTAAGAACAACAGCTTGAACCTTGTCCCAACCTGTACCATCGTTACGATTTCTGACATGTTCAAGTCCATTATTGCAGTTCCTGTGTCAGTCTACCTCATTTAGGTCTTCTTCTCTTTCACTGACTTTCTACTTTTCCCAGAATGATGTCTTTGTGTAAGGACTGGACCGTCTCGACAGCTTACCCAAAGCATGTGAGATGATGTTTTATTTCATCAGCTTTGCCTCTAAGGAGATTTGTGATTTCATTTCCTCCAAGACAGACTTATTTGTACTTTTGGCATCCCAGCTTATAGTCAATAATTTTCACAACAACCACCACAATTCAAAGGCATAACTTTTTGGTCAGTCTTCCTTATTTATTGTTCAACTCTCATGTACATAGGAAACAACTGAAAATAACATGGCTTGAGTCAAGTGCACCTGAGTCTTCAAACTCATGTCCATGTTCTTTAGCATTTTAAAGAGGTCCTTGAATGCAGATTTACCCAGTGCAATATTTTTTTCTTATCTCTTGATTGCTGTTAACATGGATAGTGATTGCATATCCAAGCATAAACAAAGAGTCAACAACAGGAGTAGAACTAGATAACTCCTATTAGGGCTCATAGAAGCTCTTCCTTGGAGAGGAACGTCATGCTTGGGACGGTGAAATAGAGGAAGGCTCTCAACAGCGTTGATTGACACAGCAACTACAGCAATGGGTTCAAGTGTGTCAGATATTGTGAAGATGGCACAGAATTGAACAGGGTTCAGATCTGTTGCTCACAGGTCACTATGAGTCATACTTGACTCAAAGACAACTAACAACAATAATAATGGCCTCGTGGTAGGAAGTTGTACTGTCATCTCAAAGACACATGGTTCAAATCCACTAGCTGCTCCATGGGAAAAGGATGGGTAATCTCCTCTCATGCAATTTACTGCTTATGAAAACCTACTAGAGGGTCAGCTATGGATTGGTTCTGACTTGATGGTACACAGCAAGAACAACATGAAATTAAACCTAAATAACATTGATTCTGACTCATAGTAATATGAAAGGAAAGGCCACCCAAAAAGTATTAATATTGACTTCAGGTAAGGAGTACCAGGGTAGCACAAGCAGTTAAGCACTCAGTTACTAATTGAAAGTCTTAAGGTTCAAATCCACTTAAAGGAGCCTTGGAACAAAGAACCCTGGCAATCTGCTTCCAAAGGTCACAGCCTTGAAAACTCTTATAAGGAGGCAGGTGGTTCCACTCTAAAAAAAAAACACCAAGGTCTCACTGGAAACAGTTTTAAGTTTTCTTAAAAGTGTTGGCGATGGGGATAAGCATAAGGGGATAAATAAGAAAGATCTTTAGGGAGTATTAGCAACAGACCTGTATGATTGATGAGTTGTGGAGAGTGAGGAATTAGAATCAAGGAAGCCTCTAAGGCTTCAGACTTAAATATCTCAATAAAGAGTGATGCCATCTACAAATAGAGAATATCAGAAGAGAGCAAGATTTTGTCATGTGGGAGAGGGAAGATTTTCAAAGAGGAAAAAGTCCCTTTGGGGCACTTCCCTTGTTTTTCTGCACATGGACTACTTTGAAGAAGTCCCTCGGCCACAAGTTTTATTATCTTGCCAGTCATTCTCTGCCTCTTTATTCTGGTGTCATGTATTCAGCTCCTGCCTAGTGGTTTTTCTTGGCCAGTTATAGGGTGGTTCTTCTCACTGTTCCCAGCCCCCTCATTCCTGTGGCATCTCCTCATCTCCAGCCTCCTCACTCCATCCCTAGCAGGTTCATTCTCTTCCCACAAAACAACAAAATTAGTCATTAATATTTTTGAAAGCAGCCACATGGAAATTTTTAAAACCATCTCTGAAAGGAAATCTAAAGTGCAATTATATGTTACTTGAAAAATAAAACTAATGACACAATGAAAATATTACATTTCAAAACCAGTGGAATATGTGACTAAAATTGTACTCAGAATATCTGTAGCCTTAAAAGCTTTCATTACTCAAAAGAAAGAAATAATGAAAAATGAATAAACCCAGTTCAAAAAAATAAAGTGAGACAGTAAATCGAAGGCAGCATTTCTCAAGTTGTTTTTTATGAAATATTCATGAACCTTTGACTGTTCATATGCAAAATGCACACACAGGTGAAAAGAAAATGGGAGGTTCCATGTTTACATAATTGGTGAAAGTTTAAATAATATATCTTTTCTTGATGAATCACCAAAGTACATTAATATAATAAGGGCTCTGATTTTATTTTTTTTTACTTATAAAACCTGTTTCACTTTCTCTGGTGTCTTAGTGGTAAGGAGTTGAGCTGACAACCCAAGGCACACAGTTCAAATCTCCAGGTGCTGACTCCTGGAAGAAAGATGGTCAATCTCTTCGCATGAAATGTATTGCCTCTAATAACTTGGAAGGTCAGCTATGAGTCTAACTCGATGGTCCATAACACAACAGATCAACAATGGTGTCATTTTACACTGGAGGGATCACTTTTATGGAGATAAATTTGTCAGATGTTGTTAGTTAAGTGTACTTAGAAGTTAATTGGTAATTTAAGTTCTGGATAAACATTCTACAGAAAGAATCTTAAAACAAGCAAAAACATTGTCATCAAATTGGTTCCAACTCGAAGTAGTTCAGAATAGAACTGTACTCTGTAAGTTTCAATGGCTGTGATCGTACAAACATAGATTGCCAAGTCTGCTTCAAACATGCACTGAGGACATTAAAACTAATAGCCTTTCAGTTAGAAGCAAAGTGTTTGGGGCACCCAAGGAAAAAGGATTCCAGGTCTATGCAAATACCTAGTTAGTAAAAGATGTAGTATCATGGGTTTATTGTCAAAATGGCTTCCATAACCATTGACTTTGACTTTTATCCCATGCCTGGGTTGTTGTGTACCATCAAGTCGGAACCAACCCATAGCTCACCCTCAAGTAGATTTTCAGAGGCAGTTAATCACAAGGGAGGAGTTTGACCATCCTTCTCCCATGGAGCAGCTGTTCTATTCAAACCACATGCCTTCAGGATTGTAGTGCAGTTTCTTACCACTAGTAACCAATGCTCCCTCCTGACAGGGTAGAAACCTGAAATTAGGTGTGTACAAACTAATCATAACAAAACTGGTTCATTTCCCCCATCCCACTAAGTATAAATTGAAGAGGTTTAACAGTAAAGCCTGATGAAACACTTAAAGATAATATGGGCAGAATATTGAATCATCTAGGAGGCATTAAAAGAAGATGGGAAAAGCATATAGTTATTGTAACAAATAGAACTGGCTGACACAGAAGAATTTTATGAAGGAAGAAGTTCAGGATGCTCTGAAGGACTTGGCAAAAAAGAAAGCCCCAGGAATAGATGGAATGCCAACTGACCTATTTCAGCAAACAGATGCTGCCCTAGAAAATGCTCACTAGGTTGTGCTAAGAAATCTGGAGGACAACTGCCTGGCCAATTGACTGGAAGAGATTCATATTTATAAAAAAAAATTGGTGACCCAACAGAGTGTGAAAATTATCTAACAGAATCACTACCATCGCATAAAAGCAAAATCCTGCTGAGAATTATTCAAAAATGACTGCAATAGTACATTAACAGAGAACTATTTAGAAGTATAACATGGATCTAAAAGGGGTTGTGGCACTGAAGACATTATTGCCAATGTCACATGGATCTTGACTGAAAGCAAAAAGTACTAGAGGAATGTTGATCTGTATTTCACTAACTATGCAAAGGCATTTGACTGTGTGGATCACAACACATTGTGAATAACCTTGAGAAAAATGGGAATCCCAGAACACTTGATTGCGCTTATGTGAAACCTATACTTGGAACAAGAGGCAGTCATCAGAACAGAGCAAGGAAACATTACATGGTTCAAAATCAGGAAAGGAATCCATCAGGGATGCATCCTGTCTCCATGCGTTTTCAATCTGTATACCGAACATATCATTCAGGAGGCTGCACTGTGGAGGAATGTGGCATCAGGATTGGAGGAAGACCCAACAACAAGCTGCATTATGCAGATGACACAATCTTGCTTGCTGAAACTGAGGAAGACCTGAAGCATTTGCTGCAGAAGGACAAAGACTACCATCTTCAATATGGATTGAAGCTCAACATTAAGAAGACAAAAATTCTCACCACTGCCGTAAAACAGGCAATGGTCTTCACAATTACTTTCTATACATCAGAGAGTTGAACAATGACTAAGAATGACAGAAGAAGAATTGATGCCTTTGACTTATGGTGCTGGAGAAGAGTATTGAACATGGACTGACAATAAACAAACATGTCTGTCTTGGAGAGAGTAAAACCAATTTTCTCCCTAGAGAAAAGGATTTTGAGGCTCTGTCTCACATACTTTGGGCATGTAGCCAGGAGGCACTAGTCCTTGGGGAAGGATGCCATGTTCAAAGGGTGCAGAGACAGCTCAGGAGAGGAAGACCCCAAATGAGCCAGACTGATAGAGTAACTAGGACAATGGTGGTAGGTGTGTCAGAGTCAGTGAGATTGGCTCAGTATAGGACAGGTTTCAGAGCTATTGTATAATAGCTCTCGTATTGTCACTATGAGTCTCAGGCAGCTCAATGCCCATAAAAACAACAGTAGCAACAAAGGATGAGAATCTCACTAGGAAGCATCAGCAGAGAATGCAGTGCACGTCCTTTGCAGCAAGAAATTCCTGTGCCAATCAGACCTGGAACTTCATGAGAATACCAACAGCCTCAGCAGAGAACCTGATATGAGACAGAGATGGTCTGACACTGCTACCCCAGAGCCAGAGCCAGTGGCCTTCACTCCAGCTTCCTGGAGGACTGACAGCAGGTGCCATAATCAGCAGCACTAAGGGAACTTGTGACACTGGTGTAAGATTTGTGTGGCCATTGCAACAGATTTTGGGCCCCGTAATAGAGCAGTATAATTGGTGTTAGAATTAGTAGAAGAAGTGAGAGATTCCTTCACAAATGGGGTCATGTTTGACCATATAGAAACTGGTTTTATATTGTGGATGTTGTTGACTGGGACTGTTCCCCTTTATGAAGTGAATAGATGTCAGATTCGTTATCCTCAGACCACATCCATTCTTTTTTACAAAGGACGTTGCTCACAGCAATTATTTTAGTGATGAAAGTTGACAAAATACAAATATGCAATAACCAGAAATTAACAGCTCATTTCTGGGTCTTCTATACAGAGGCATCCTGTGCAACTAGTATTGAGGATATATTTAAGGTTCAGTGGCAAAATCAGCTTACAATCACTATGTACTGATTTCCATTTCTGTAAAAAGACCTCTTGCTTTAAAAAATAAAAACCTCACATAAAATGTTCAAGATGTTTTAAGTCATCTTTCATATCAGAAAAATTGTCTTCTGTTTCTAAATATAGTTAGCTGCAAGACATGAGGGGAAAGTTCCTTTTCCCTCTGGATTTGTCATCTGATCTAAGGGACTTGTCTAAAATATTCTTCCCAGGTATGAAACATTATGATTCTTTTCTTCCATAGCCTCAAAGTGATAAAGTCATTTTAGAAGCATACTATAAATGCAAATACATGTGCTCCGTGAATATTACTCTGTGAAAATCACTGTTCAGAGATCAGATTGAAAGCAAATCTACCTCTCAAAGACTGGTGCATCCCCCAAGCTTTAGGGCATATTAATGATCAGTAGCTTGCAGTAAACCAACTCTCACCCACACACAGCAAAGGCAAACACACACACACACACATACCCCTCAAATCCATGAAATCGCTTAAATTTTTGAAAAATTTTGTTTTGCAGATAAATCTAAGACAAAACTCTAGTTCTGATTATTTCCCCATCATAGTTTTAATAGTTCTATTTGTTCCACTCCTCAAGTTACAGGTTATTTTAATCCAGCCAGCATCTAATTACTGTCGCCTTCCAAGGTACACGGTATGTTAATAAACCAATCTCTGTAGCTGTCTCACCCCGTTCAAACATGATTCCTTAACATCTTCCAAGAATAAGTAGTTCTAGCTTTTTAATTAAAAGCTCATGAAATGTAAAACATAGTCTGGGCTTTTGTTTAATTCTTGTATTCTTTTTCTTTCTTTTTTTATTCTTTACTCCTTTCCCTTACTTCTTCGTTCAAGATCCAATTTTCAGCTTCTAGTGTCTCAGTGTAACATTTGACAGAGAGTAGATAATTTCCCCTTGAACATGTGAGTGTGAAGGAAATTGCACTGCATTTCAGGCAATAGATTTGTTATTCTCACCAAGCTGGCTGAGTCCTTGTGAGAAGCCAAGAGTTAGGAGTCCTGCTCTAGCCCCCGTGGTGCAAATGCACTCCCCAGCCCAGGTCTCAATTTTCTCATCAGTTATGTAACTAAAAAGGGAGCTGGAAGAATGGAGGTAGAGAGATAAGGGAATTTGTTCCAAGGATGGTAGACTAGAAATGCCTCTAAGAATCAAACAGAAGTAGCATGAGGAATGGAGCGATCAAGTGGGACCTGGGGCAAAATGGAAGATTTCATGCTTTCTCTTAGAAGAGCAGCTGTTATTCAGCTCCAAGCAAAGATGCAATATTGCACCTGATTCCCCCCCCACCCCCCAAGAAACTCTAACAAATGAGGATTTTAGTGTCAAATGGCCCAAATATTTAATGTTAGGTACTAATTTAATTGTTTAGCTTGATATAATCAGGCAAAAACTTTAGAAGACAAGAAGGAAAATAATAAAGAGGATTCACACAAACAAAAACAAAAGCATAACACTCAAGTACAGCCAAAACATTACCGTGAAGAAACAAGGATGATGTGAAACAATTTAAAACAACAAATAGCAAAATAAGTGTGCTCGGCACTTTGCTTTCAGTAAGAACTTTAAACATGAAGGGTCTAAATGTTTCATGCAAAATTCAGAGAGACACATAATGGATTAAAAAAAAAAAGAAACCAAAAACCACTCATTTATCTTTTTTGCTATCAGAAGAATACATCTAAGACAAAACAACACAAGAACGCTGTAAATGAACAGATAGGGAAAATAGTCTCTGCAACCTGTAAGTAACTAAAAGTAAGCAGGGATAGTCATTCTAATGTCAGATAAAATATACTTTAAATCAAAATGTGTTAAAGAGAGAAAGAGGGCAATTGCACAATAATTAAAAGGTCAATAAAGAAAGAGA
>NW_006399791.1:2278720-2299036 GCF_000299155.1 Elephantulus edwardii
GGACTGCTATGAAAACAAACAGTTTCATCCTGGAGAGGGTTAAGCCAGGCTGATCCTTAGAAGCAAAGATTCTGAAGCTTCATCTGACATAATACTTCCTTCCATAGAGTAGCTGATGAATTGGAACCACCAACCTTTCCAATAACAGCTTAACCACTGTGCCACTAGAGATTCTTAGAAGTATCTTGTTGTTGTTGTTGTTATGTGCCATCGAGTAGCTTGCAACTCAGAGCGACCCTTAACCCTGCTCTATCCTGTGCCAACCTCATTGCTTCCAATATACCTACTCCCACTACTCAGTCACTGAATCGATCCATCTTGAGGATCTTCCTTTTTTGCGCTATCCCTCCACCCTCCCAAACATGATGTCCTTCTCCAAAGACCAGTCTCTCCTTGCAACATACCCAAAGTGTGTCAGACGAAGCTTCAGAATACTTGCCTCCAAGGAGTATCCAGGCTTCACTCTCTCCAGGACAAACCTGTTTGTTCTCCTAGCAGTCCATGGTATATTCAACACTCTTCTTCAGTTCAAATGCATCAATACTCTTTCTATTATCGCTAGTAACTATCTAGCTTTCTGATGCATAGAAGGGAATTGAGAAGACTATAGCTCGGATCAGGCACATCTTAGTCTCCAGCCTGACGTTGTTGCTCTTCAGTACTCTGGAGAGGTCCCTCACCGCTGAGTTTCCAAGTGCAATTCATCCCTTGATTTCCTGGCTGCTGGTACCAAGAGTGTTGACTGTGGAGCCACGCAAATGAAAACTGTTAACTATTTCAGTCTCTTCACCATCCATACTGATGCTGCCAATTGGCCCAGTGATGAGAATCTTTGTCTTCTTGATATTGAGCCTCAATCCGTACCAAAGGCTGCAGTCCTTGACCTTCTGCAGCAAGGTTTCAGGTCCTCCTCAGTTTCAGCAAGCAGGGTTGTGTCATCGGCATAATGCATAGATGTGTTAAATGCACATATATGGAAGCAGGTACATACCTCCACTGATGACACAAGTGTGGATATCTCTCAGACCAAACATCTTCCAGCACTGGTTTTCTGAGTCTGTAGCCTTAGTACTATAGTCTCCTTGGACTTTCATTCCATAACTGTAACAGTCAACAAAAGTCAGAATCTGCATCCCAATATAGTGTCTGGAGTCTTAAAAGCTTACAAGCCTTAGACACATTAGTATCTTGATGCACCAGGAGCAAAGCAATAAGAAGGTACCAAAAAGTGCAGGAAAGAAACAGGTCCACTATGTCGTCTGCTACTAAGACTAAATGATCCTTCTTACCAGAGCTACACTTGTTAGTAGTCCTGGAGAGATGGCAAGGAAATACGAATCAAAACTCAATTTCATATGATTATTGTTGTTATGTGCCATCAAGTCACCTGCGACTCATAGCAACCCTTTGTACAACAGCCCTAAACCTTGCTCTATCCTGTGCTAATCTTCTTGTCTCTGACACACCTACCTCCATTACCCCAGTCACTGAATCAATCCATCTCACTGAGGGTCTTCCTCTCCTGCACTGTCCCTCCACCTTCCCAAGCATGACGCCCCTCTCTAAGGACTGGTCCCTCCTTGCAACATGCCCAAAGTATGTCAGATGAAGCTTCAGAATCTTTACCTCCAAGGAGCAGCCTAGTTTAACCCTCTCTAGGTTGAACTTGTTCATTCTCTTAGCAATTCATGGTACTTCCTGACATTTATCAGTGTTAATCAATTCTTTCTGGTATAGTGACTCTGTGTATTCCCTCCATCTTCTTTTGATGTTTTCTGGATCATTCAATATATTGCCCAAAGCATCTTTCAACATTGAGACATGAGGCTTACATTTGTTTTTTCAGTTCTTTCAGCTTGAGATATGCAGAGCAAGTTCTTCCCTTTTACTTCTCCATTCCAACTCTCTGCACATCCTATTATAATACATTGCTTTATCCTCCAGAGCTGCCCTTTGAAATTGTCTGATCAGCTCTTTCACCTTGACATGTTTTTCTTTAGTTTTGGCTTCTCAATGCTCCAGCGAAATATTTAGTGTCTCTTCTGACATCCATTTCTTTTTTTTCTTTCTCCCCTGTTTCTGTGATAACCTTTTGCTTTCTTCATGGATAATATCCTTGATAACATCCCACAACTCATCTGGTCTTTGACCATTGGTGTTCAATACCTCAAACCTGTTCTTAAGATGATCACGAAGTTCAGATGGAATTGATTCAAGATCGTATCTTGTTTTCTGTGGATGAGGGGGGACGCAAAGACAAGATTATAAGAGGGCAAAGAAATGAGAGAACAAGAAAAAAGAACAAACAGAATGCAGTTAATGAGATGGTTGGCACATTGTGATAAATGTAACTGATGTCACCAAACAATTTCTGCAGAAACTGTCAAACGAGAGCATAACTTATTGTTTAAACTGTCACAAAAAGTTCAACACGTCTTTATTTCACAAAGAAATGCAGAGGTTGGAGAAAGGACCACCTCTCTTGCTGGAAACAGAAAGAGTGATATGGTGAATGAGAAGGAGTCATACAGGATTTTCACAGAAGACAACCTAAGAAGTCATTTGAGAAGCGAAGAGCTTTTCTTTCACTGAGTATCTACATTTCCCATGTAGACTTTGTCTGAGCAACATTGTGTGGTAGATATAAGAAAGATGCAAATGGGCTCTCCTTCATCCTCTAAATATAAGAAAGTTTTTATGAGACCACAAATTCCAAAGACAATCTAAAACACTACAATATTGCTTTGAACGGTCAGGCGTTCACACTGTCTGGACTACCTCTACCTCTGGATTTCAGCTTCACAGACACTTGGCCAGGAGGCCTGCTTTCCTGTATCATTGTGACCCAGGGGTTTCAGTCAGAACAGTGAATGAGTGCAGCCCAGGAACTGCCTGCCTGTGCCATCTTTGCAAGGGACCTGGACCGAGACAACTAGGAAGCACACATGGACCAGGGCCCGAATAATATCTGTATGTTGCTTGTTTTTATTGTTTTCTATTGCTAAAGACTGAGATGCAAAGGAGAAAGGGACCCTAAACCAGGTAGATTGTCACAATGACTCCAGCAATGGGCTCCAATGTGTCTGAGATTGTGAGGATGGCATAGGATAGGACATGATCTTTTCAATCACTTCCTACACTGCTGAGAGCTGGACAATGACTAAGGATGACAGAAGAACTGTTACCTTTGAATCGTCGTACTGAATATCTCATGGACAGCCAAAAGAACAAACAGACATCTGTTAGAGAAGATGCTGCCAGAATGCTCCCTGGAGACAAAGATGGTGAAGCTTCATCTCCTATGTTTCGGGCATATTGCTAGGAGAGGCTGGGCCTTGGAGCGGGATCTCATGACTGGACAGGAGGAGGGTCAGCAAAAGAGAGGAAGACCCTCAAGGAGGTAGTTTGTCACACTGACTGTAACAGTGGACTCAAGTATGTCAGAGATAATGAGAATTGCACAGCGTAGGACAGAGTTCAGATCCATTGTTGCTAGGGTCATTATGATCTATAGTCAACAATAACAAGACACTTGGCTGTAGTCACCACATTGACCCAAATGTGAGACCAGCTCCTCCTCACAAGGTGTCAGTTACCATGGCAAAGGCTGTAAGTGATTTACTAGGAAGACATACAAAGTTTTTAAATTAGCAAAACAAAAACAAACTGCAAATTTTATTCTGAGTTTTCTCATTTCCACCTCCTTCACTGAACATCCCATGGATGGCCTAAAAAAAACAAACAAATATGTCTTGGCGAGGGTGCAGCCAGAGTGCTATTTGAAGGCAAGAATGACAAGGCTTCGCCTCAGATATTTTCGACTTGCAGAGGGACCTGATGACCGGGAACAGTGGAGGGTAGGCGAAGGAGAGGAAGACTCTCGACCAGGTGGGTTGACATGGTGACTTCTGCAGAGGGCCTTTGTGTGTCAGAAAGTGTGAGGATGGCACAAGATGGAACAAGGTTTTCAGATCTTATGTTCATAGGGTTGCTATGAGACGTACTGGACTTGATGGCACCTCCTCCTGTAGGAATAGCCCTGTAACCAGGAAAGACCACATGTAAAAGAAAAGAAAGAAAGATAAGGTTTGCTTCCTGCAGCTTTCTTTACTGCACAAGTAGAATCTGGGCTTTCCATGAGTTTTCCTCCCTCCCTACCTCCCACCCTCTCTCCTTTCCTTCCTTCCTCTTCTTCTTCTTCCCCCCTCTCCTTCTCCTTCTCCTCCACCTCCCCTCCCCTATCTTCCTCCTCCTTCCTCTCTCTCTCTGTATATCTCTCCACCCACACCCATCCCTTTCTCAACCCCAGAAAGTAAAAGGATCCAAAAATTCTTCTTGCCTTGGCTTCCTTTTGCAGCTTAAGCCATTGCCAGCTCCCATGCACAGCTTTTGCTCATCCCAGTGGCTCATGTTGGACTTGTCTTAAACAGAGGTAGTTTTTTTCTTAAGAAGTCTGCTACCTGCAATCCTTCCGCCAAGTTCCAGAGCTCAGGGACTCTGACTCATTGTCCAGAAAAATACTCCAGGGAGACAGCACAGTACTCTTTTAATGTTTAGGGCCTCAAAGAGAATACGTTTACTAAGATCTCGCCTTCCAACTAGGAGCTCAAGTGAAGCAATAATTAAACACTTAACTATTAACTGAAAGATTGCAATGCCATTTGACCCTACCAGCTGTTTCCATGGAAGAAAGAATTAGCACTCTGCTCCCATAAAGATTACCGTCTTGGAAACCCTACAGAGTGGTTTTGCTCTAGTAGGAATGAGTCAAAATCAACTCAAAAGCAGTGGAGTTAGTTTCGTTTTGGAGTTTGTCCTTGCTGCCGAGTCCTTGGATGATGCAAATGGTTCATGGATTTATTTGGCTGCTAAATATTCCTAGTTTGAGTCTGTGAGAGATGCCTTGAAAAAAAAGGGCTGGTGAACTCTTCCTGGATAGTCATCCATTAAGGATTCTACGAAATAGAAGGAGAACTCTATGAATCCAAGGAAGAGGGAGGAGGGAGCAGGGAGGATGAGGGGGCAGGGGGGAAGCACAGGGTCAGAGTTTGGTTGGCAGAGGGAGGGCGTGAAGGAATTAGGAAAGATCCAGTGGGGATCTGAAGTGATAGGGTAATAATGGGCATAGATCAATGGTGATTAAGTTCGTAAGACACAATGAATGGGAATGATCATGTGAATAAATTCACACAATGTGAATTAAAAAAACCAAAGCAAAAAGAAACAACAGAACTCTATGGCATACAGTTTTATTCTGGCATACCTGAGTCGTCCTGAATCAGAGGCTACTACAAGGTAAATGGTAGTTATTTGTTTGTCTCTTACCACAGACAACATGGTAGAGGAGACCAGTTGCAGAATCCAGAGTCTTTTTTTCCTCAGTTTTTCTGAAACGCATTGAACAGTAGCAATGACGTTGAGAAGTCCCCCTTTTCTCTGTTTCCTTAGCTCTCTGGATTTCTCGAGTGGCACAGAAGGGTTAGAATTCCCAAGTGTTAACTAAAAAGCTGAGATCTGTGTCCTCAAAGGAAGGCCTGGGGATATACTTCTGAAAAATCAGTCACTGAAAAAATCATCCACGGAGTCCACTTCTCCTCAGGGACACATGGGGTGTCCCTCAATCAGAAGTGATTGCAAAGCAACAGAATCAGTCTCTGGTTTTGTTTTCTTGAGACCAGGTTAAGAGAAATAGAAGGAAGTTTGCAGAGACTTAGTCAAAGAAGGGAAGACCTGATGGAATTTGGAATGAATTTGGCTTTCCTTTTTATATTTGTGTGCGTGTGTGTGGGAAAGAAAAGAACATCTTAAAATCTCATCATTAGTCACTGACTGATCATAAAATCATCCTTCAGCCTCAGGCCCAGGTCTGACCCTCAGTAGAAGGCTCAGCAGGGTGGAGTGGAGCTGAGGGGCCTCATTGTAATGAGCTGTTCACTTTGTACTTAACCCTGAACAAAGTTCCCAGAAAAAGCTTTGCTTTGGGGCCTTATATTTAAACATAAACTTCTGTGTTAGCAAGTCCAACTCGTTTTTGTTTTAATCCATTTCTAAGCTAATATAGTGTTTTCAATATAATTCTACAGCATCCTGGCAATAGTAAGATCATGATATCATATTTGAACTATTCATTATGTGAGTGGAAATAGCCAATTCCTTTCTGGCTCCGGGTGTTATGGCAATCTGAAGAGTCTCTATCCAGTTAAGGGTAAATCAAGATTTAAAAGGCCTATAATTTCCCAAAGCAAGCTGAAGCAGCAGCCCACATAAATTAGGAACTGGTTACTTAGAGGATGTATACAGTTGGTAATTCTTTTTAAGAGCACATAGCTGTGATTAACTAAAAGTACACTGCCGGGAGCTCAGGTGGCCTAGAGGTAAGAAACTGTGCTGCAATCCTGAAGAAACACTGTTCAAATCCACTAGCTGCTCTGAGGGAGAAAAATGGGCCATCTCCTCCCATTCGATTAACTGCCTCAGAAACCCCACTGAAAGGTCACGGTTCTGACTCAATAGCACACAATGACAATCAGTCTCATGAATGCTCCAAAGTGAGGGAAGAGTCTGGAGGAGCGAAGAATGTAGTCACCATGCTGTCTAAAATGTGGGTGGTGGTCACCTCTACTGCCATTTAATCCTTAGAATCATCGAATTCTAGACTTAGAGGAAGCTGAGGCCCAGAAACAGGAGGTAGTGTTAGATGCTGTGGAGTCAATTTAAACTCACAGTTGGCCTACATGACAGAGTGGAACTGCCCCAAATGATTTTCTTGGTTGTTGAAAAGATTGAAATTATCAATGATTTCATCTTACTTGGATCAACAGTCACCACCCTTGGTACTAGCAGTCAAGAGATCAGAAGACATATAGCACTGGGGAAGTTCGCTGTCAGGGTCCTCTCCAAATTATTGAGGACAACTGATGTCCGTTTGAAGCCTATGGTGTGCCTGCTTCAGGCCAATGTCTTTTCACTCACTTGTCGTGCATCTGAGCTGGACAATAAATAAGGCTGATAGAAGAATTGATGCCTTTGAGTTGTGGTGTTGGGGAAGGGAATGGAATATCCCATGGATAGCCAAAAGAATAGATAAATCTTGGGAAAAGTGCAGCCAGAGTGTTTCACTTAGGCAAGGATGGTGAAGCTTCATCTCACAAGCCTTGGGCATTTTGCTAAGAGAGGATATTCCTTGGAGAGGGAGATCATGCTTGGAAAGGTGGTTGTCATTTGTTATTATGTGATAGCGAGTCACTTGCGACTCATCGAGACCCTATGCACAACAACTCTGAACTCTGCTCTACATGTGCCAATCGTATTGTCTTTGACACACTTGTCTCCATTACCCCAGTCACTAAGTCAATCCATCTCATCAGGGTCTTCCTCTCCTGCATTGTCCCTCTACTCCCCTAAACATGTTGTCCCTCTCCAAGGACTGGTCACTCTTTGCAACTTGCACAAAATATGTCAGATGACAATTCAGAATCCTTGCCTCCAAGGAACAACTTGATTTTACCCTCTTTTGGACATACCTATTTGTTCTCCTTGCAATCCATGGTATATTCAGTGTTCTTCTCCAGCACCACAGCTCAAAGGCATCAATTATCTATCATCCCTAGTCATTGTCCAGCTTTCTGATACACAGCAAATAATTGCAAAGAGCATGGAAAGATAGAGGGTCAGTGAAAGATAGGAAGACCTTCAATGATATGGATTTACACATTGACTGCAGGAATGGCCTCAAGCATATGGTGAATATGGCACAGGATAGGACAGGGTTCAGATCTGATGTTCACAGAGTGGTTATGAATTGTACTCATCTTAACAGTACCTAACAACAATAACACCAGAATAGTGGTTAAACCCTTAACTGTCAACTCAAAAGGTGGCAGTTCAAACTCACTAACGCTCTTTGAGAAAATAGTCCAAAGTCATTGTCATCAAGTCAGAACTGACTTACAGCTGACTGTCCAGTGGATTTACAGAGGCTGTAAATTGCATTGGGGAAGATTTACATAAAGACTATTATATTTATCACAAATAACACACTCATATAAATAGCATTCACACATATGAAGTGCATAGTGTGCACAAGAAACTATGGTGCAAGGTTTGCAAAACCCATACAAATGTGCATATTATTTGTGGAAAACTTAAATACACCCTTATACCTCACAGTGCAGGTCTGCTTTCCCTACCAGCCACTGTGACTCAGAAACAAATTGATGGCAATGGGTTCTAGACGTTATGGAAGCCGATAGTCAGGTATTGCTCCAGTGGAGTTTCCAGGTGGATTTGAACTGCCAACTGTTTGGTTAGCAGCTTGTTGTTTAATTTTTGCACCACCAGAACTCCGTATATAGGAAGTATCTTGCTCAAATATCTCTAGTGAGTTAATGCTGGAATAAAGATGAGAAAGCAAGTGTTCTGATTTCCAATTTCTTGGTTAAATGTAGACATTGGGTCTTGGAGCTGTATGTTTCCAGAATTCATACCAGTGGAGTTTGCCTCAGTCATCCTTACTATAAACATAATACAGAGAGGTGCTTTGACATTTTTGCCACTACCTGAAATAACCCTCCATGACCTATCTGTCAGCTTGTCCTGTGGTGATTTGCATGTTGGCATGGAGTTGCAAGCTGTGTTATCAGTATTTTAAATACCAAAAGGGTCACTCACCCATGGTGGATGGGTTCCAACAAGCTTTCAGACTTGACCAGACTAGGAGGAAAGGCATGACAGTCTACTTGTGAAAATTACATGATGAAAACCGTATGGGTCACAACAGAATATTGACCTGTGTAAGCTAGAAGGTGAGTCTGGTGGGTTGGAAGTTACTTGACAATGAACTTGAGCTAACCAACTATCTCGAAGTAGTTGGGTTTTAATCCAGTTCAAGTTGTGCAAAAAAAGACCACGCCTTTGAAACTTTAATCACACCAAGAAGGCTAAGATGGTCAAGCTCTGGAAAGACCTAGAGACTAGAAGGATCCAGAGAACTGGTGGGTGACATCTCTCACTCCATGCTTATTCTGAGGAAGGTGCTCACGCAAGAGACAGATGAACAATGTCCCATCTGTGTTGTAACTGGTAATCTCTCTCTACTTTCCTTCCAGAATTAGCGTGTGTGATGTGCCTTCCTGAAACAATGCTGATGGTCTGGACAGGTCTCATCAGTTCATTCTCCTTTACGATGTTCGTCATTGAGGTTCTTGTGACCACCAGAGCATGAGGGAAGAATGGTTTGGGGAGTTAGGGAATGGTTAGGTAGAGAGTCTGACTCTGGTGTCTCCTCAGAGACTTCTCAGCTCTGTGGGCAGAAGATCCAGAGATACAGCTGGGAACTCACTGAATTCAGATCCTGCAAAAGGCTGCAGAAGACAGAACTCATATGGAATTCTCAAGAAAAATACACAGGGGAACATATCCCTGGGCAAGGAAAATTACTTAACTTGGAAGCAGTTGGGGACCCGATCTGCTATGTTCCTTGGCTCTGCAAACAAGAAATATCTGGCCTGGGACAAATTCTTTTTTATGGAGTCTTTGAATTAGAAAATTTCATCCAGCTAAGATCTAAGCATCTCCCACTTGCAGGATTCGGCCTGGACCAACAATGTGCTAACACAAGCATGTAGTAGACAAATTTAAAGGGTAGACAACATGTTGGACACATCCATCTGCAGGAATGGTAGCTATGTCTCTAGATTATTTTCATAAACAATTTTGGAAGCTCAGATTAAAAAATAGGAGAATAAAAACATAATTGGAAAGCAGATTCAAAATGAGAAGTTGGAGATACTGCTTCATTATTGTAGGCAGGGAGCCTTATTTATTTTATTGAATAAATACATTTATGTTTGTGGTATAGTGAGCTTATTGTCCAAAATATTTTTGAGGTCATTGTCCTTGGCTTTGTCACCTGACCAAGTGGGAACATGCAAATAGAACGTGTTAGGCTAATTGGCAGGAGATTGACTAGTTTCATCATTACACCAGGTTTAGAGGAGGTTCAGAAGCAGAATTTTGAGAATCCCAATACTAGCAAAAAAAAAAAAAAGAAGCAGAGAATGCAGTGTATGTTCTTCAGGTCCTAAGATTCCTGCATCAGTCAAACTGGGGCCTTCAGGAGAGAACCAGTAGTCACAGCAGAGAACCAGAGACCCAACAAGAGATAGGGTTGACCTTGGAACTGATTGCTACCCCATGGAACCAAAGACAAGGCCTTTGCCATAGCTTGCTGGAGGACTCAAGGGTGAGGTAGGAGAGGAGATGACTTAAATCAACAAGACTATGAGAGCTTTCTAATGCTGGCCTAAACCGGCAATGCTGAAGGATCTGCAGACACACTTCAGAAGCTGTCCTGACTGAGAAATTGTATCCTGTTGCCAACCTGAATTTGTAACTTGTTAACCTCCCTAACAAATCCAATGAACACGAGCATGTTTTTGTGAAGTCTATGTAGTTATTGCAAAGGATTTCCAGTAGAGCAGTAGGATTGATGTAAGACATTTTAGAAAGAGGATGAGGGCATGCTGACAACATGGAAATCAGTATTATGTTGTGGATGTTGTTTTGGACAGTTCCCCTTTAGTAAAACTCAGACTTGGTTATCCCCATGCTGTCCTTGTTCTTTTTGATGATAGAAAGAGAATTGAAGCCTTTGAGCTGTGGTGCTGGAGAAGAGTAGGAGAGGGTGAAGCTGGGCTGCTCCATGGAGTCAAGGATTCTGACGCTTCATCTGACATACTTTGGGCATGCTGTAAGGAGGGCTTGGTCCTTGGAAAGGGACATCATGTTTGGGAGAGTAAAGGGACAGCACAGCAGAGGAAGACCCTCGATGAGATGGATGGATTCTGTAATTGGGGTGGTGGGAATGCATGTGTCAGAGATGGTGAGGTTAACACAGGATAGAGCAGGATTTAGGACTCTTGTACACGGGGTTGCTATGAGTTGCAAGCAGCTCAATGGCACATAACAACAACAACATTGCTATGTTAAGTGTCATCGAATACAAACAATGGATTGAGAACTTGCCCTATTCTTTACTATTCTCATGATCTCTGACCTAGCCAAGCCCATTGTTATAGTCATTGTGTCAGTCTATCTTGTTGAGCATCTCCCTCTCTTTTGCTAACCCTGTAGCTTTCCAGGCATGGAGATTTTCTCCCAAGGATTGGACCCTCCTGACAAATGCATAAGTATGTGAGAGGAAGGATGTAATTCACTCCCCTTGTCTCTAATGAAAACCTTGCTTGCTCTTCCTCTAAGAAAGATTCATTTGTTCTTTTGGCAGTTCATGGGATGTTCAACATGCTTCCCTTACAGCACAATTTAAAAGAATCAATTCTTTGATTTTTTTTCTTATTTATTGTCAAACTTTCATATGCACAGAAAGCTGTTGAAAATACCATGGCTTGGACCAGACGATCCTTAGCTTTTAAACTAATATTCTTGCACTTTAGCCCTTTAAAGAAGTCTTGACAGCAGATTTTTCTCCGTGCAACTCATCTGTTGATTTCTAAACTGCTATTACCATGGATGTTGATTGTAGATTCAAGTAAAATGAAATCCAGCATGATTTCAATCTTTTCACTGTCCATCAAGATGGTGCCTGTTGGCGTAGTGGGAAGAATTTTCATTTTGTTAATGTTGAGATGCAATTTATATTGAAGATTATAGTCTTTAGCCTTCTTCAGTAAATATTTCAAGTCTTTTTTACTTATTGCAAGCAAGGTTATGTCATTTGCATAACACAGGGTGTTGAAGAGTATTCCTCCAATCCTGATCCCACATTTTTCTTCATATAGTTTTGCCTTATGAATACTTTGTTCAACATACAGATTGAATAGGTATGAAGAAAGGATATCACCCTAATGCACATCTTTCCTGATTTTAAACCATGTAATATCCTTTCATTCTGTTAGGACAACTGCTTCTTTTTTTAATTTTTTTTTTTATTTCAATGAACGTCTACAGAGATTTTGGAATTCCATTTATTCATTGTTGCACTTTACTCCCCGCCCACCCCACCCCCACCCCCCATTCACTCCTCTTCTTGAAAAGCATTGACGTCTATGAGGGAGAGAATAGTTTTAAAGTATTATATTTTAGGGCATTATGTTTATCATAAGAGTATGGACAACTGCTTCTTGGTCTATATAACGGTTTTCCATGAGTACAATTAAGTGTTTTGAGAGTCTCACATTTTTATAAGAATTCTCATTCTTTTAACTTGTCATGATCCACCCAGTCAATTGCCTTTTGCCTAGTCAATAAAACATAAGTAAACATCTTTCTGATATTCTGTTTTCAGCGAAGATCCATCTGACATCAGCAATGATGACCTTGTGTTTGGGCCTATTCTGAACCCAGTTTGAATTTCTAGAAATTCCCTGTCATTGTACTATTCCAGCCATTTTAAAATAATCTCCAGTGAGATTTTACTTGTATATGATATTAATGATATTGTTCAATAATTTACACATGCTGTTGAATACTTTTTTAATGGGAACAAATATAGAGCTCTTTCAGGTCAGGTAGATGTATTTCAAATTTCTTGGCATAGACTAATCAGCACATCCAAGGTAGCTTCTGTGTGTTAAAACATCTGAATTGGTATCCTAGAGCCTTATTTTTTTTTCCCAAAACCTTCAGTGTTGCTGAACTCTTTCTTTTATTACAACTAGTTCTTGATCATATACTACTTCTAAGATGGTTCAATGCCAACCAATTCTTGGTACAGTGACTCTGTGACCCTCTACATTCTTTTGATGCTTTCTGCATTATTCAATATTTTGTCAAAAGAGAATCAAAACAGGATCTTGAACACATCCCAAATGAATTTAGAAGCCATCTTAAGAATAGACTTGAAATACTGAACACTAATGACCAAATGTGAGACAAATTATGAGATGAAAAGCAAAAGACTATGAGAGAAAGAGAGGGGGGGAGAGGGGGAGAGGGTGAGAAGAGAGGAGAGAAGAGAGAGGGGAGAGAGACAGAGAGAGGGGACAGAGGAAAGGGGAGAGGGGAGAAGAGAGGAAAGAGGAGTGGGGAAGGAAGAAAGGAAGGAAGGAAGGAGAGAAAGAGAGAGAGAAAGAAATAAAGAGAGAGAGAGAGAGAGAGAGAGAGAGAGAAAAGGAGAGAAGAAAGAAAGAGAAAGAAGAAAGAAAGAAAGAAAGAAAGAAAGAAAGAAAGAAAGAAAGAAAGAAAGAAAGAAAGAAAGAAAGAAAGAAAGAAGAAAGAAAGAAAGAAAGAAAGAAAGAAAGAAACTGGTCGTCAGAAGAGATTTGGCATTCATATTTGAACATTGTTGTTAGGTGCCTTCAGGTCCACTACAACTATGACTCATAGCAAGTGACTCTATGAATAGTGCCTCTGAACCTTGCCCTCTCCTGTACCATCCTCATGGTCTCTGACAAGCTCCAATCCATCCTTACACTCACTGTGTCAAACCATCTCACAGAGTCTTCTTCTCTTTCTCTAACATTCCACTTTTTCAGCATGATGTCATTTTCCAACAACTGACCCCTCCTGACAGCTTGCCAAAAGTAGGTGAGATGAAGTTTCACCCTCCTGGCCTCTAGAGAACACCCTGCTTACACTTCCTCCAGGACATTCTTATTTGTTCTACTGGAAGTTCATGTTATGGTCAAGACTCTTTGTCAATACTATAATTCAAAGGCATGAAAGTTACTGTCATCTTTATTCACTGCCCAGCTTTTACATGCTTAGAAATCAATTAAAAATATTGTGGCTTGTATCAGGTACACCTTAGGCTTTAAAGTTGCATCCTTGCTCTTTTAGTACTTTGAAGAGGTTCTTGATAGTAGATTCTCCCAGTGCAACATATTTTTTTTATTTTTTTTTATTGCTGCTACCATGAGTGTTGATTGCACATCCAGTAAAATGAAATAATTGACAATTTTAGTCTTTCCTCTATGTATCATAACAGTGCTTATTGGTACAAAGGTTTAGATTCTGGTTTTCTTGATACTGGTTTGTTATGCATATTGATGGTTGTAGTCTATTATCTTCTGCGGCAAACACTTCAAGTCTTCTTCACTTTCTGCAAGCAAGGTTATATCAGCTGCATGATGCAAGTTGTTGCTGAGTTTTCCTCCAATCATGATGTCAAATTCTTTCCATATACTCCAGCTTCTCAAATTATTGCTCAGCATACAGATTGAATAGGCATGGAAAAAAGGTACAACCCTGGTGTACACTTTTCCTAATTTTAAACCAGCATACAGATTGAATAGGCATGGGAAAAAGGTACAACCCTGATGCACACTTTTCCTGATTTTAAACCATCTAGCACTTGAATTAAACTAAGCTGAAAGTAAAAAATGATGAAGGGAACTGATTATTTCAAAGGATAACTTAAGAAGACAAAGCAAAGTATTATAATGAAATATGCAAAAAACTAGAATTAGAAAACTAAAAGAGAAGAGCTCACTTGACATTTTTCAAGCAGAAAGAACCTAAGAACAATTTCCAGCCTCAAATTACAATATTGAAGAATTCTGTAGGCAATACTTACACAGCATCCGCAATTTCCATACACTGTTTAAGTAATAAATGCTGTGTCATGTTGACCTCTACAATTCTGAGACACCTCTTTATAGTACAAGTGGTTCAAGCATTCACCTGTGAACTAAAAGTTAAAATCAAGGTGCATCAAAAGAAATTCCTGGCAATCTAAAAAACCAGACACTGAAAATTTTATGGAGTTCAACTGTGCTTCAACATACATAAGGTCACCATGAGTTAGAGTAGACTCAAGGGTAAGTGATAATAACTTTGTAAGTGAAACAGTATTATTAGTTCCATTTTACTGATGAGAAAACTTAGGAACAAGGAAATTTTAAAATTTGCCTACAATCATCTAATAAGGAAAGACACATTAGTGATTTTGTTTGGATGTTAGTAATACTAACATTGACCTTGAGAAGAGAATAAAGCAAAATTCTCACAAAACAGTGGTAAGAAAGTTAGGACCAACCATCTCTGTATGCAGATGATATGATAGTATACTTAGAAAACGCTAAAGATTCAAAGATCCAACAAGAAAACTGTTGGACATAGGCAATACATTCAGTAAAGTAGCAGGATACTCGATGAACCTATGAAAAACAGTTTGATATCTCTACAGTAACAAAGAGAACACTGAAAAGGAGCTAAAAAAACAATACCAATTATCATAGTTAATCACAAGATGAGATACTTTGGGACCAATCTAACTAGAAACACAGAAAACCTGTACAAAGAAAATCACAAACACATTATTGCAAGAAACAGAAAGAGACCCAGAGAAAAGAGGAATATATCATGCTTATATCATGTGGATAGGAAGCTTCAATATCATGAAAATGAGAATTCCACCAAGAGCTATCTACAAATTCAATGCAGTCTCAATATGAATACCAATTTCATCCTTCAACCAGATGGAAATGGAATTTCCAATTTTATTGAGAATTGAAAGAGACCCCAAATAAGCAAGCATTACCCTGGTGAATAGAGTTATGCTACCAAGACAAAGGTGGGTGATTTTAATCTGCGGCCCTCAGGCCTGGTTTAATTCTTTTTGGTCAAACATTCTTCTGAGTGGTATAGCACTGGTCTGTGTATTGCTGTACAGAAGTAACTCGTGGTTGCTGTGATACTAAACACTGTGACACTGATGTGTCAAATGTGATAATGGCATTTGCTTCCAAAATAGCTTGCCTCTAGAAACTCTATGAACTTGGAGAAACGATAAAAGTTATACAAGTATTCAGATCTTTTGTTCAGAGAGTCACTATGAGTCGTCTACAGCTCAACGGCACTTAACAACAAAAGCAATAACCAAAAAAGAGAGAGAGAAGGTAGGCGGCAATTCACTCTCTGATCTCAAATCCTACTAAAAAAAAATCCTACTGCACAGCCAGGGTGGTCAAGACAGCATGGTACTGGTACAGTGACAGAATAATAGAGTAGAATTGAGAACCCAGAAATCAACTGCCTATGGTCAACTGATTTTTTAAAGAGACGGAGATCAGAGTGGAGGAAGAGCAACACCTTTAAAAAATGGTGCTGGCAAAATTGGAAAACCATCTGCAGGAAACTGAAGCAAGATGCACAGCTCACACTATATACACATACACACACACACCAAAAAACAAAACAAAACAAAATCAAACCCAAAACTCCTCAAGGTAGACCAGGACTCTAGGAGGAAAAGCAATAACTATAAAATTCATCAGATAAAAACTTGGAATAACTCTAGAAGCCCTAATCTACAGCACAAACAGACTTTTTAACATTATGAAAAAACCTACAGCCAGGACAGAATAAAATACATGAATGAGACCTTCTAAAAACCAAATCCCTATATACATCAAAACACTTCTCCAACAGGGTAAAGAGAAAACCCACATACAAGGAAAAAAATATTTGTCAATTATATATCTGATAAAGGACTTTTATATAAAATTTATAGGAATAGTCCAGCACCTCAGCAAAAAAAGACAAACAATCCAGGCCCAAAATGGGCTCAAGATATGAATAGACACTTCACCAAAGAAGAAATTCAGAAGGCAAACAAACACATGAAGAAATGTTCAAACTCCCTAGCTATCAGAGAGATGAAAATCAAAACATCTGTGAGATATCATCTTATTCCAGCAACAAGAACAAAATTCAATAGGGAGAGATTCAAACTCCAATTCATCGCTGGTGGGAACGTAAAATGGCACAACCACTATGGAAGGCAGTCTGGAGCTTTCTTAAAAAGTTAAAAATAGAAATACCTTTGACCTAGCTATCCCACTGCTAGAAATATACTGTAAAGAAGCCAGAATCCTAATACAGAGGTATGCATACTCATGTTTGTGGTGGTGGTGGTGGTTGTGTACCATAGAGTCAAAAGCAACCCCTAACTGACCCTCTGGTGAGTCTTCAGAGGCAGATAATAGCACAGGAGGAGGTTGCCCATCCTTCTTTGGAGCAGCTGGTGGTCTTGAACCACATGCCTCCAGGATTGCAGAGCAGCTTCTTGCCACTGGGCCATCAGAGCTCCCTTACTCAGGTTTGCTGCTTCATTATTCACAATAGAGAAGAGATAGAAGCCGCCTAACTGCCCATCAGAAAACAAATGGTTGGGAAAACTGTGATGCAGTCCCACAATGGAGTATTATGGAGCACTGAAAAGCAACAAACTTATAAAACACTATACAGCATGGGTGAGTCTGGAAGACATTATGCTGAGTGAAATATCTCAGTCACAAAAGGACAAATAGTGCATAACACCACTGTTAGAAAATAGGACTTACATGGAGAGTAGGGTACTGGGAAGAACTGGAATGAACACTACACTTGAACAGATGAGGGCAAGGACTCTCCCAAAGGAAAGTATGATTAAGCATTAAATGCATGATGATTAACAATCTGGAACAAGAGGTTGCATTACAAAGTGAAATGGAGGAGTTGGAAGAAATGGGGAGGGAGGAAAATGTGCAACACTCAATGAATGAAAACCCAATTTTTCTGTAAACTTTTGTTAAAATCACACCCCCAAAATATTATATTAAAAATATTTACACTGTTTATATTTTTTATACTGGTTATATTTTAAAAGAAGAAAGTCACAAGATATGTCAAAGGTTTTACCAAGCCCACTCTTTCTCTGCCTGCACAGTACTTCCCATAATACGTGTTTCCAAAAGTCATTAATTGATATTTTTCCAACATATAAGGAGTTGGAGTGGGCTTTCCAGAACAATTGTAATAAGCCTTATTAGAACTTTTATCCTTTTAACATGCGGTGAGAATCTCCAAGAGGTGACAGAAGGCAATTTTTCACAAACATATTGGAGGATGGATTCTTTTCTCAAAGAATATTTGAGAGACTAAGTTCTAACAAAGACCCTTTGGAAATACCAGTACAATGCAGCTGCAAACTTGATTATATCCATTCCATCCTTTAAAAGTGATAAACCATATCCTTGCCTTCAAATCTCTTCTGTTGTATCCTCCTCTTCTCTCTTGTACATAGCAAATTTATTGCTTTCTACTATAAGTATGTCTTATATCTGCTACCATGGCCAGGCTCCTTGGGGTTGAGCCATCTCTGATTTCCCTTTGTATTCTTTTATATTTAGGAAGCATTGTTTACTGAATGTAGTAGACATCCAAGGGCAGCTCTGGTGGCCTTGTGGTAAGAAGCTGTGCTACAATGCTAAAGGCCTGCAATTTGAATCCACCAGCTGCTCCACGGGAGAAGGATGAACAATCTCCTCCTTATGGTTATCTGCCTCTGAAAACCCACCAGAGAATCAGGTATGGGTTGGTTCCAACTTGATGGTACACAACAGCAGTAAACATACAAAAGTTTGCTGAATGACTACCTGAGCTCCACAAGACCATTTCCATGTGAAAGAAAAAAGAAGGGAAATGAAAACCAAGACTATTCCCTTTTTGATTGGATTTTTCCGAGGTTGATGGTTTGGGAATCCCGAACATCAGGAGAAAAACCTGTTTCTTGCAGGTTTCAGAATCAGTCTGTGGATAATAGAAAGGCTGGAGGGAGGGAAGCAAAGGAAGCCGCAGAAATATGCACTTCTTAAGACTGAACTGAATCCACATGCACGTAAACCAGTAAGTAGTTGCTGATGAGTCTATTCTATCTCATGGTGCCCCCATGCCAAGAACTATGCTCCACGGTATTTTCAAGGACTAATTTTTCAGAAGTAGATCCAGAAGTAGTTTGGTGTGGTTGTTGGTTTTGGGTTTTTGGTTTTGGGGGTTTTTTTTCCCCCTAAAGATACCTTTAGGTACATTCAAACCACCACCGCTTTTATTAGCAGCTAGTCTCTTATTTAGCACAACCATTTGCTCACCCAGGTCAGCTGAACAACCCATTTCATAAGTTGAGAAACTGAGCCTTTGGAGATAAAATTGACATCCTCCAGGAAAAAAAAAATAAGATCAACCCTCAGACATTAATAATGCTATCAAGGCTGTAAGTCAAGGAATTATGCATAGATAGCTTGCTGAAATTATTTTTTTAGGAAATGTCATTATAGGTAGGCAGGGGTGGGGGAAAATGAGTTTTTGAAATTAGATTTCCCCCTCCTATTTGGAAATAGCCTAGGACTCTCTAATTTGGAAAGGTCAAAGGGTAGTTTCACTGTGTGTTCTGAGCTCCCAGGGTACCTCCCCCTGGTATCATCCTGCTCCCATTTCCTTTCTCTGTCTCCACCAGGGGTGTGGGGTGTGGAAGAGGCAAGGTATCTGAGAGGAGAGTGACCCTGAAGTGCCAAAAGCTGAATTCTCATTGGTCTCTACTAACCCACAAAGCAGTAGTCTTCCAGCAGAGAAATTTCAATTTCAGTGGCTGCCCAGTGGATCTTTTCCCACCCATCCTGGGAAGGACGGAAGTAAAATGCAATGTTTCTACTCATTTTGAAAAGAAATCTTCTGCAGCTGACTTCCACAGGCACAGCACAAATAGCACTCCTGAAATACAAGAAGGAACAAGGGCCATGGAGCCAGAATATTTTTATGGTTTCCTACGAAAGATCATATTACCTTCCCAAACTGTATGCTTCTCTTGAGCCTCACTGGAAGAAACTTCAGCCAGCCAAGGGCAGGGAGTAAAGCGAGCTGCCCACTGAAATGCAGAGCCCTGTCTAAACCCAACATGCAAGTGAGCCCAAGGGACCATTCTCTTAAAGTTCTTCTAAGGTTAAGGGCATTTGTTTGTGGATTGGAATGTGTGCTGACAACAAGCTAACAGACAAACAGGGAGTTACCACATTGATCTGAGAAAAAAAAGTCACAAATGATCTATTACTTGCTCTGATTTAACCAAGGTAGCCCAACACCTATCTGAATCATTTGGTCAAGCTCTAATTGCTTAAAGGAGGATTAACTTGTAGAGATGTGGGCCAGACTAGAGGTAAGAGATCAGTCCAGAAGAAGAAGAAGAAGAAGAAATTCTGCATCTTTATAAGCAAGAATAGATTGCAAGTAGAATGTGCAGTGTCTGATATATTGTTTCTGTGTACCATTGAGTCAGAAGTGACACATAGCTAAACCAAACAAATATATATATGAGATAGGTTGTGTACCATGTAATAAGAACTGACTCATAGCTGACCTTCCAGAGAGTTTTAAAAGGTGGTAAATCACACAGGACAAGATTGCCCATCCACCGTGGATTAGCTGTTGGATTTGAACCACACGCCTTCAAGATTACTTGTCACTAGGCCACCAGTACAGATAGATAGAAGGATAGATGGATGAATAGATGGAAGGAAGGAAGGAAGGAAGGAAGGAAGGAAG
>NW_006399791.1:2299136-2302703 GCF_000299155.1 Elephantulus edwardii
AACATTGTATATAATTAAGATTCTCTGGTGGTATAGTGAGTAACATGTCAGGCTGCTAACCAAAAAATTGGCAGTTCAAGTCCACAAACAGCTCTATGGAGAAGAAAGATAGAAAGTCTCCTGTAAAGATTTACAGCCTCAGAAACCTGGGGAAGGGTTACTATGAGTAGGAATTGACTAGATGCCAGCGGGTTTGCCTGGCTTTTTTTCTGCCAGCTTGTTGTGCTGAGGTGGCTTGCATGTTGTTGTAATAGTAGAAGTTAGGTAATTAGTACTTCAAACACAACCATGGTCACCCTAGTGAACAACTTTCAGCAGAGCTTTGAGACTAAGACTAGGAAGAAAGACCTGGTGATATACAATGAAACCTACAAGAGCCTTATTTGTCTGGACCTTGAAAATTTTCTTCCTTTGACAAGATGCAATCTTATCACTTTTCTATTTATTACTTATCTAAGTGGAAAATGTGTGCGTAGGTTTTTTCTTTTGTAGATTTTTGCTTCATGCTAGTTCCAGATTTTGTAGACTTTACTGTACTTCGCTAAATTGTTGTTAGATGCCGTCAAGTCACTGTGATTCATAGAGACCCCATGCACTACAGGTCTGAACCTTGCCCTGTCTTGTGCCATCTTTACAATCTCTGTCATGCTCAAGTTCATTGTTACAGGTGTGTGTCAATCTCTCTTGTTGAAGGCCTTCTTCTCTTTCACTGACTTTTCCTAGCATGTCTTTTTCCAAGGACTGACCCTTCTTATTCCCACAATGTGTGAGATGAAGTCTCACCATCCTTGCCTCTAAGAAACACTCTGGTTGCACTTCCTCCAAGATGGATTTTTTTTCTGTTCTTGTGGCTAGTCAATATGGGCTAATCAATCCTCTTCACCAACCAACGTCATAATTCAAGATCATTGACTGTTCTTCAGTCTTTCTTATTTACTGTCCAAATTCCAGATGCATAGGAAATAACTGAAAATGCTATCACTTGGATCAGGTGCATCTTAATCTAAAGATTGCAGCCAAGAAAACCTTTCAGTCTTTAATATCCTTGTTCTTTAGAACTTTGGAGAAGTCCTTTACAGCAGATTTCCCCAACCAATACATCGTTTGACTTCTTGACTGCTGTTCGCATGGATGTTGATAGTGGTTCCAAAATTAGCTGCTGGCAGCCATGTGAATCACAGCAGAACACTGTGTGACTCATCTGCTTTGGTGAACCATTAGGTGGGATCTGTTAAGGGAAGGGGAAACCAAGTTGGGTGAAATAGAAGGTTGGTGAGGGTCAGGGAGACTCACAGGGTGGGATAGACAGACACATTAGCCATGACATTGGACAGAATATACTGGCTGTCATGAGGACAGACACATCAGGGCTGGACAGTGTTTTGTGCTGGTCTGTGTAAGGCCACCATGACATAGGGTCCAGTAGATTGTAGCTGTCTAGCTAAGAGACATGGCTGTAGTAGCACCATTGTAAAGAGAGAAGGGTCAAAGAAATGAAAGAAGCCACCCACTATGACATTAGAAGTTACAGGAGTCAGAGATGGGACAAAGTCTCTCTGACTCCTCATTCTATCCAATCCTTGCTATAGTGGCTTAGATGCAGTTAAAGATCTAGGACCTTCATACCTGGTAGAACAGATCCTACAGAACTTAAAGGCGCTATTCAAATGTCCTACTAGAGAAGAAATTGCCCAAGGTGTGACTTTGGTTGAGGATTGCACCTTTCCTCCCTGGAAGCAGCTCTGTCTGCTTCCCAGGCCTTCTGCCTGTGGCCTAGGAGTGCCTGCCAGATGCTCTCTGGTGGCTGGGGTAAAATCACGTGATAAGAGCCCACTGGTCCTGTGGCAGAAGTCCCCTGACACACATGGTTCTATTCAGGTTCATTGTAAACAATTCTCTTTTAATAGCAGAGTGTGTCTGTTGTTTACTTCTATTGTTATGCCAAGAAATTGAATCAAAGTTTAGAGGAAAAACAGCAACATGCAGCTGGCCATTTCCACAGTAATTTTCAACTATTACCAACCAGCATTTAACCTATCCCACACCTTCTCCTGTGCAACACTGGGGTATAATATTCCAAGGCAGAGTGTGATGAGGCAAACACAGTGCTGGCTCTGGGTTTGGTGACTGACTCCTACTATCCTTGTCTTGCCCTTTATCAGGTGCAAGAAGCCTTGTCCACTCACATCGCAGCACAGTCTGTCTCAGCACAGCCATGGACTGTGCTTGAGAGCCTGGGCTTCTCTTGTGGCCGTGGTCTGGAAGGCCCTGGGTCTGAACGTCAGACGTACCCAGTTGTGGATGATTTAATTCCAACTCACAGCAACTCCATGTGTCTCAGGATAAGCCTGTTGAACAGGGTTTTCAGTGGTTGGCAGCCTGGAAGCACAACAATCAGGACATTCTGCTGATGTCCTTCAGGATAGAATCATAGCTCCAATCTTTTGGTTAGCACCCCTGCACACTAACCATTTGGACCACCCCCTAGGGCTGCATAGCTACATAAGCAGACACATACAGGCATGTTTGTGCATATATACACACATACACTGTAAGAAAGAGGGAACCCTGGAATGTACTAAGGGTACATTTGCTTTTGTTTGAAGCCAGCTACAACTCACAGTGATGCTGTGGACACTAGAATGAAAACCTCCCCAGTCCTGTGCCATGCTCACTACTTCTGCTGTGCTGAAGTATATTGTTGAATTCACTGCATCCGTCCATCTCATTGTACAATCCAATCATTAACTGCTTCTTCCCCTTGTATATCCACATCCCTCTGCTTCTAGCCTCTCCCACCCCTCCTGGATCCTTATACTCAGTCTACAGTAATGGTCTTAAACAATTTTTATCCTTGTGGGACTGAGTTAGTTCACTCAGCATAATGTTCTCCAGCCCCTCCAAAGTTAGGTAATAATTTACAAAGTTATTGCTCCTATGTGCTGCATAGTATTCTATTGTGTGAATGTACCATAATTTCTCAATCCATTTGTTTGTGGTTGGACATTTGGGCTGTTTCCATGTTATTGCAATGGTGAATAATGTTGCTATGTACATTGGTGTACAAAAAAAAATCTCAGTTTGTGCCTCAGTTCTCATATTCTCAGGATATATCCCAAGCAGTGGAAGAGATGGGCCATTTGGAATTTCTATGTTCAGCTTTTTGAGGAAGCACCAAACTGCCTTCCAGAATGATTGCACCATTTAACAATCCCACCAACAATGTATAAGAGTCCCTTTCTCGCCACATCCTCTCCAACATCTATTACTTGTTGCCCTGTTAAATTTTGCCACTCTTACTGGAGTGAGATGGTACCTCATCGTGGTTTTGATTTGCATCTCTCTTATTGCCAGTGATTTGGAGCATTTCTTCATGTGTCTGCCATTCGAATATCTTCCTCTGTGAAAATTCTTTCCATGTCTTTTGCCCATTTTGTAATTGGCTTATCAGTCTTTTTCTTGTGGAGGCCCAGGAGTATTTTGTACACTTTTGTTATAAGACTCTTGTCTGAGATGATATTACCAAATGGTTGTTCCCAGTCTGTAGGTTTTCTTTTTCACCCTGTT
>NW_006399791.1:2302938-2306983 GCF_000299155.1 Elephantulus edwardii
GTTGTAATATGTGGATCCTGTGTCAACTTTCTGCAGGTGGAAGTCCAATTTTTAGAAGTAAAGTTCAGTTCTTCTTTCTAGTCTGTCTTAGTTTGGATGTTCAGCTTTAGAACAATGTATGACAGACAAGCATTTCCTGTTACAGAAGTAACCAATAGATTCAATGTTGGTCCCCTCTTCCCAACCTTGGTGTACATGTCTTGCCCTGTCTCTTTTCCCACACCACTATAAACTATTTCTGCTCCCAATGACCCTATCCAGCACTTTCTTCCCCTTAGCTAACCGTAGTTATGATGGCTAAGGCCTCAAGTCACTTCTGTGACAGCTCACTCCTCATGCTGCTGCTGGTCTCTGATGCTACTGCCAGTCTCTCTTGAGTGTAAGAGGCTATAAGTCCAAATCTCAGGTACCAACTTTAGGGAAGAATTTTTGTCTGAGACAGTACTTGGGAAAGGCCCTTGCCCCTGAACTTCTGTTCCAGTCTGCCTTCTTGTGACTTAATATCTCTGCTCTTAGATTCACAGTTGGATCATTTTCCAGATGAGCACAAAAGTGGGTTCAGAAACTTCTCATGTGCAAAACCAAGGAATTCCAGTCACTAGTTGGAGCTGGATTTCTTGTCTTGCTTTGAACGTCCTTTCAACAAAGCCTGGTAGAGTTCTGGGAGAATGGGCATTACCTGATTTACCTTAACATAAATTTCATTATCATATATGTCAATTTAAGAAAAAAGTAACTTCCTGTTGGCTGGCTCAGTCTAGGGCAGGGTTCAGATCTATTGTGCCTATATAGGGTCCCTGTGAATTGCAGGTGACTTATTAGCACATACCAACATTGACACAGTGGTCAAAGCACTCAACTGCCAAGTGGAAGGCCAGCTGGTTACTGCCACCAGCCACCCCGCTGGAGAAAGAAGTGACAATCTGCTCCTGCAAAGATCCAGTCGTGGAAACAGGGCAGTTCTGCTCTGTTGTCTCAGTGAATTAGAATTAACATGAGGGCAATGGGATTGGTGCTTGGGGACTTCCAATGACAGCTTTTAATATGGATTACATCTCAACAACAACAAAGTAAAGACAACTCAACACTGGGTTGATAGGCAATGTCATGACAGATGAGATATTTATGTTGTCAACAATTTCACCTTACTTGGATCCACAATCAGCACCCATTGATAGCTGTTGTTATATGCCTCCCAGTTGACTCCAACACATTGCGATTGCATGTACAATAGCTCTGAACCTTGCTCTATCCTAAATGAATCTTACTGTCTCTAACACATCTACTCCTGTTACTGTGTCAATACATCTCATCCAAGGTCTCACTCTCCTATACAGTCCCTCCACCCTTCCAAGCAAAGACTGGTCCTCCTGGTAACATGCCCAAAGTATGTCAGACGGAGCTTCAGAATCCTTGCTTCACAGGAACAACTTGGTTTCACCATCTCTAGGACAGACTTGTTTGTTCTGTTGGCAGGCCATGGTATGGTCAAGACTCTTCTCCAGCACCACAACTCAAAGACATTGATTCTTCTTCTGTCATCCTTAGTGATTTCTTGCTCTCTGATGTGTAGCAAGTAATTGTGAAGACCAGGGCCTGGATCAGGCACTCCTTGATCTCTAGACTGACATTGTTGTCTTCAGCACTCTGGAGAGGTCCCTGACAGTAGATTTTCCTAATGCAACTCACCTTTTGATTTTCCATGAAATCAAAGAAGTCAAGAAATCTAATGATGTGTTGCACTGGGCACATTTGCTGGCAAGGAGCTATCCAAAGTCTAAAATGCAAGAATATTATTTAAAAGACTATAGTGCACCTAATCCATATCATATTTTCTGTTTCCTTTTGTGCGTCTGAACGTTGGATAATTGTTATTAATTAATAAGAATGACACAGGAGACTTGATACCTTTGAATTATGGTATTGGAGAAGAGTACTAAATATCCCTGGGATTGCCAAAAGAATGATTACATCTGCTTTGAAGGAAGTGCAACCAAAGTGCACTTCACAGCCACAGAAGGTAACACTCCATCCACATACTTTGGGCAGGTTATCAGTAAGCACCAGTCCTGGGAAGAGACACCAAGCTGGGAAAGGTGCAGGATGAAAAAATGAGAGGAAGATTGTCAACAAGATGGATTGATACAATGACAGCAGTTGTGGGCCGTGGTGTATCTGATGGTGAGGATGGTGCAGAATAGAGCAGGGGTCGGATTTGTTGTTCATAGGTTGCTGTGAGTCATAGTCAAATCGATGTCACCTAACAACAACAACAATTAAACTATGGCATGTCATCAATGGTACGATCCATCCTAATTACAGAAATATTAAATGTCAAGAAATATTTTAAGAACAATAAAATAAAGTCTGTTTTTTCTATGAGAAAATGACAGCAAACTCAAAGAAAGTAATTGCTTTGCTCAAGTGCAGATAACTAACATGGACCTACAGTGTAAATCCAAATGTATCTGACTCCAAAATCAAGATTCTTTCTAAAACATTGCATTTTCATGTCCTTATTCACTGAATTCAACCCTTCAGACAAGACCTTCTAGAATTAACTAGGCTCTGTAGTGTGTTGTACAGTAAAGGACATTGTACATTAAATGCCTCCTCAAACACTATCATCACTTGTCATGATTAGTCAATTATCCCCACACCGATACTGTCCTCCTGGCTGTCTCTTATGATGAAGACTCATTCCACCTATGTCCTACCTGTCTGATCTGATAACAGAAGGTCTGTGCTCTACAGCACAGTGATGCCAAAGAGATGTTGGTGGTTTTTAAAATTACAATTATGCAGAACAGATCATCTATGAGGCTGGACTTTATGAGGAGGAATGTGGTAGCTGTTTTGGAGGAAGACGTATCAACAACCTACACTATGCCGATGACACAGCCTTGCTTGCAAAAAAACTGAGGAGGACCTGAAGCACTTGCTGCAGAAAGTCAAGGACTTTAGTCTTTAATATGGATTGAAGATCAACATCAAGAAAACAAAGATTCTTACCACTGGGCCAACTAACAGCACCATGATAGATGGAGAAGAGACTGAGATTTTTAACAGTTTCAGCTTACTCGACTCCACAACCAAAACTCTTGGCACAAGCAGTCAGGAAATTAAAGAACCAATTGCATTTGGAAAATCTGCTGTCAGGGACCTCTCCAGAATATTGAAGAACAAAGATGTCAATCTAGAGATTAAGATGTGCCTGATCCAGGCCATGGTCTTTGTAACTACCTCTTGTATGTCAGAGAGCTGGACAATGACTAAGGATGACAGAAGAAGACTCTATCCCTTTGAGTTGTGGTGCTGGAGAAGAGTCCTGAACATTCCATGGACAACCAAGAAATCAAGCAGGCCCGTCATGGAAAGGGTGAAACCAAGTTTCTCCTTGGGGACACGGATTTTGAAGCTCCACCCCACATACTTCAGGAATGTTGACAGGATGAACCTGTCCTTGGGGAAGGACATCATGCTTGGAAGTGTGGAAGGACAGTACAGGAGAGGAAGATCCCAGATGAGAGGGATTGAGACGCAGTCACTGAGATTATGGCGGTAGGTGTGTTGGAGTTGGTGAAACTAGCTCAGTATAAAGCAGGCTTCAGAGTTATTGTACATAGGATCACTGTAAATTGTTACTCATTGACACACGTTGTTGTTGTTGTTTGTCGTCGAGTCGCTTGCGACTCATAGCGACCCATGTACAACAGCCCTAAACCGGGCTCTATCCTGTGCCAATCTCATTGCCTCTGACACTCCCATCCTGATTACCCCAGTCACCAAATCAGTCCACCTCATAGAGGGTCCCCTCCTGCACTGTCTCTCCATCCTCCCAAGCATGATGTCCTTCTCATTATTATAGTGGTGTTGTCGTCCTGTGAGTCAGAATCGGCATACAGCTGACACTCCAGGAGATTTTCAGTGAGAGTAAATTCCAAAGGAGATTGTCCATCCTCTCCCACAGAACAACTGGTGGACTTGAACCATGTACCTTTGGGATTGAAGCATAGGTTCTTAACAATAGGCCACCAGAGCTCCC
>NW_006399791.1:2307802-2351705 GCF_000299155.1 Elephantulus edwardii
AATAATCTTTAAAATAAAAGATTTTAGATTTATTCTTTTGAAAATACCTCCATCCATAGTCAAGTTCACAGAGTGTAGTCTATGTGCCAGCGTTGAGCTGCGTTTCAATGACTGGAATTCAAAGGTAAGTCACCAAATCTTTCTTCCAAAATGCCTCTGGATGGACCAAGACCCTCAGCCTTCTGTTTACCAGCTAAGCGTATTAACCCAGGACCTCCAAACCTTTAGAACTTCCAATGTCTTGTGTCTGTCCTCATCAAGTTTGGGGAAAAGGAAAGAAATACAGATTACAATTGCATTCTCAATCTATCTCATTCAAACTCATTGCCTTCGAAGTCAGAACCTACTTAAAGCTCTAGAGAGTTTTTGGAGGTTGTAAATCACACAGGAGATTGCCTGTCTTTCTTCCTCAGACACTGGTGGATTTGAACAACCCTTTAGGTTGGCTGCACAACTCCTCATGGACTATTTCGCCAAAGGCCATGGTGATGCTATTACCTAGGGAGAGACAGAAATCTAGTGTTCAAAGATGGCTCCTCTCTTCCCATGAAGGATTTTGTAAGCAGTACATTTATTAACTTTAGCATGTTCTAGCTGTAGCCACTTTTGAAAGATTTATCTGCAGTTTTTCAGTTTAACACCAGCAGCTTCTGAGGATAATCTAGCTTTTATATCTCTAGCATAATCTTCACAGATGCATTTAGGTACTTATAATCAGATTTTAAAGTTAAAGATAATTCTGCAACTTGGTAACATTTCCAATAGTGAGGATTTGAGTTCCACCCATCCATTTCCAGGAGAGGAGCTCAACTAGTCTCACCAACCGCTGAATATAAGTTAAAACTGGAGTCTAACGGCTTGACTTCGGTTCTTGGCAGTTAATTTTCTTAGGACAGGATTCTTGATAGCAGCTGAGTTCTCATTCCCCAGCTTTCAAGCAAATCTCTCAAGCATGAGTTAAGGAATTAGTCTAAACAGTCTTCATATCATTTTAATGATTATTTCTTTGTATTATATCTTTGGTGTCAACTGCCTAGAGGGTCACAACACATTAAAACTAAGCTAGTCCAGTAGATTACAAGGATGGAGGTGGAGCCAGGAAGCTAAGCATTACCTTAGTTTACATGTATTGTGTTTTCTTCCTGTTGCTGTGCAAATTAGCCCATAATGTTGTAAAAAAAAGTGCCGCTGAGGTCCAGGAATCTAAGAAAATAAATATGTGATCATGAAAATAACACTTCCATTGAATAGAAAACAAAAGTAAATTCTCAGCTCAAGGATTCCCTCACAGATTCATTTATTTAATATCCATTAAAACTGTATTTATTAAACCCAAACTCTAAGCCAAGTAACATACTTGGGAAAAGACATAATTCAGATACTATGAGTTCAATTGCAGACCACTGTAAAAAAGAAAATAGTGTTTGGGTTGTTTTGGTTTTGTTTTTTTTTTGTTTGTTTTTGTTTTTTATTTCCAAAGTACAGAAAAGTTATACTCTAGTTTCTTAAGTGTGTGATAACAATATGGGTAAAAGTCTGAAATGTGGTGAGAATGACCAAAATGTGACACACAGATATGAATCGACCTCATGCTGTTGAAAAAAAATTATGCTAATATTGTTGTTGTTATGTGGCCTCCAGTTGACTCTGACTCATGGAGACCCTATGTACAATAATAGCTCTTAACCCTGGCCTGTCCTAAGCCAATCTTACTATCTCCAGCACAACTACCTCCATTTCAATCCAATTCATCCAGGGTCTTTCTCTCCAGCACTGTTCCTGCACCCTTCCAAGCATAATGTCCTTCTCCAAAGACTAGTCCCTCCTTACAACATTCCGGAAATATGAGGCGGAGCTTCACAATCCTTGTCAGAACAGATTTGTTTATTCTCCTGGCATTCCATGGTATGTTCAACACTCTTCTCCAGCACCACAATTCAAAGGCAGCAATTCTTCTTCTGTCATCTTTAGTTATTGTACAGCTCTGATATATAACAAGTAATTGCAAAGACCATGGCCTGGATCAGGAGCATCTTAATTTCAAGACTGATATCGTTGCTCTTCAGTACTCTGGAGAGGTCCTTGACAACAAATTTTCCTAAAGCAATCATTTTTTATTTCCTGACTGCTGGTGCCAAGATAGACTTGCTCAATACAAAGTCTCCATAAACCTCAATTTGTAAAAACATTGTGAAGTGCAGTAAAACAGAGAGAAGTAAAATGAGGTAACCTTGTAATAGTTGTTATTGTAGTTGTTTTTATTAGGTGCCATCAAGTCGAGAACAATTCATAGCAACTCTGTGAACAAAATATCTGAACCCTGTTCTGTCCTGCTTTATCCTCACACTTCCTGACATACAAGAGTCTATTGCAGTAGTCACCGTGTCAATCCACCTGGTTGAGGTTCTTCTTCTCCTTCACCAACCCTCCACCCTCCCAAGACCACGTCCTTCTCCAAGGAATAGTACCTCCTAGCAACATGTCCAAAATATGTGAAGTGAAATTTCATCATCTTTGCCTCCAAAGAACACTCCAGCTTCACCGTCTCCAGGATATACCTGTTCATTCTTTTGGCCATGCATTGGATGTACAGTGCTCTTCTCCAGCACCACAGCTCTAAGGTATCAATTGTTTTTATGTCATCCTTCCATTGTCTAGGTCTCAGATGCATAGCTAGTAATCGGAAAAACTGAATCATATCCAATTAGTCCTCAAACTGACATCACTACTACTCAATAACTTGGAAAGGTCCCTAACTGCAGATTTTCCCACTGCAATGCATCTCCTTATTTCCTGACTGCTGGTACCAAGCATGTTCATTATGGATCAAAGCAAGATGAAGCTGTTGACAGTTTCAATCTCCTCTCCATCCACCATGATGCTGCCCATTGGTCCAGTGGTAAGAATCTTCATTTTCCTTACATTGAAATGCAATTCATACCAAAGGGCGCATTTCTTGATCTTCTGCAACAAGTGCTTCAAGTCCTCCTCGCTTTCAGTAAACAAGGTTGTTTCATCTGCATAACACAAGTTTCCCTCCAATTCTGATGCCACATTTCTCATAGAGTCCAGCTTCTTGGATAATTTGCTCCGCATACAGATTAATGTATGGAGATTAATTACAGAGAGAAAAATACAACCCTGACACACTCCCTTCCCAATTCCAAACCATGCAGTGCTCCCCTGCTCTGTTTGCACAACAGCCTCCTGGTCCAGGTACAGGTTCCTCATGAGCACAATCAATTGCTCTGGAATTCCCATTCTTCTCAATGCGACCCATAAATTGTCATGATCCACACAGTCAAATGTCTTTGTATAGTCAATAAGGCACAAGGAGATATTCTTCTGGTATTTGTTCATTTCAGCCAGGATCTATCTTATATCTTATACCTGGTGCCACTGCCTCTTCTAAATCCAGCTTGAACTTCTGGCAGTTCCCTATCTCTGTACTGTTACAGTCATTTTTTAATGATCTTCAGCAGTATGTTGCTTGAATATGATATCAATGATATGTTTAATAGTTTCCACATTCAATTGGATCATCTTTCTTGAGAATGGGAACAAGTATGGACCTCTTCCAATCCACTGGTAAGGAAGCCATCCTCCAAATTTCCTGGATACATCCATTAATCAAAACAAGTCAATTGGTTCAATTCCTGGGGCCTTATGTTTTGCCAGTGCCTTCAATGCAGCTTTTACTTCCTCCTTCATTATTACTATGGGCTCCTATTCATATGGTACTTCCTGACATTTTTCAGTGTCAATCAATTATTTCTGGTATAGTGACTCTGTGAATTCCCTCCATCTTCTTTTGATGCTTTCTGGGTCATTCAATATATTGTCCATAGCATCTTTCAACATTGAGACATGAGGCTTAAATTTGTTTTTCAGTTCTTTCAGCTTGAGAAATGCAGGGAGAGTTCTTTACTTTTTATTCTCCAATTCCAGTTCTCTGCACATTCCATGAAATGCCCTGCTTTGTCCTCCTGAACTGCCCTTTGAAACTGTTCAGCTCTTTCACTTCGACATCCCTTCCTTTAGTTTTGGCTTTTCAACACTCCAGTGCAATCTTTAGAGTATCTTCTGATATCTATTTTGATTTTTCCTTTTTCCTCTGTTTTTGTAATGAACCTTTGCTTTCTTCATGGATGATATCCTTGATATCATCCCACAAATCATTTGGTCTTCAATAAATGGTGTTTAATGCCTCAAACATATTCTCAAGAAGATCATGAAATTCAGATATATACAAGGCCAAATCCTCAAAAGGCTTATACTAAACAAAGAAAACAGTTTCTATAAGAAAATTCTGTATTAGTTCTGTATTAAGTTTTATGTGAGTGCTGGCATTAAATTTCATCAAATTAGCCCAATTTGAGGTATCAACAGCAGAAAAAAAAATTATTCTGAGCTCTAAATGATACCATGATGGTAAACATGATGTGATGTATTTATCAACCCCATGTTGTTGTTGTTGTTGTTAAGTGCCGTCGACTCACAGGTGACTCATAGCCACCCTATGGAGAGTCCTCAACACTTAGGTGCCTTTCATCCTCTCTCCAGGTTCATAGGGATCAACCCCAAAAGACATTATAATTCAATGTAAATGAAGTATCTTCATTAATACTAATGTAAACTATGAACTATACTTAATAATGTATTTATACTGAATCATTAAATTTTGTAAATATGCCAAACTAATGCTCAATGCAGTAACAAGGAAACAAACATCCTCATCATTGGGTCTATAAGCAACATCATGATATTGTTTTTATTGTTAAGTGCCTTAGAGTCAAGGGTGTCTCATAGCAACCATATGGACACTAGACCTGAACCCTGACCTATATTGACCCATCCTGATCATCCCTGACACACTTGAGCCCATTGTCACAGTCACTGTATCAATCCATCTTCTTGAGGGTCTTCCTCTCTTTTGCTAACTCTCCACCTTTCCAAGAACAATGTCCTTTTCCAAGGAATATCTTGTCCTAACAACATGCTCAAATTAGGCAAGTAAGAAGTTTCACCACCCTTGCCTCTACAGAGAATTCTGGTTGTACTTTTTCCAAGAAATATCTGTTTGCTCTTTTGACAGTCCATGGGATATTTAATATTCTCCTCTAACACCACACTTCAAAAGCATTGATTCTTTTTCTGGCATCCTTATTAATTTTCCTGCTCTCAGATGCATAGTAGGTAATTGGAAAGACCATGGCCTGGATCAAGTGCATCTTAGTCTTTAAACTGATATCATTGCTCTTCAGGACTTTGGAGAGGTCCCTGACAGCAGACTTTCCAAATGCTACACAACAACAGCAGCAAACAACAAAATAAGTCTCCTGATCTTCTGGTTCCATGGGTGTTGCTTGAGGATCTAAGTAAAGATGGAGAAGACATTGTTCATTATTTCAGCTTACTCAGTTCCACAATCAATGCTTTTGGCACCAGCAATCAGGAAATCAAAAGACAAACTGCATTGGGAAAATCTGTTGTCAGGGACCTCTCCAGAGTACTAAAGAGCAACGATGTCAGTCTAGAGACTATGATGTGCCTGATCCAAGCCATGGCCCTCACAATTACCCACTATGCATCAAAGAGCTAGACAATGAACAAAGAGGACAATAGATTCAATGTCTCTGGGTTGTGGTGCTGGAGATATGCACTGGTCACACTATGGACTGCCAAAAGAACAAGCAGGTCTGTCTCAGTGATGGTGAAGCCAGGTTGCTCCTTGGGAGCAAGGAATTTGAAACTCTTTCGAACATATTTTGGGCATATTTTGGCCAGAAGGGACCAATCCTTAGAGAGAGACTTCATGCTTGGAATTGATGGATGGACAGCACAAGAGAAGAAGACCGTGGAGGAGACACTATGAGGAAGGATATGGCATCAGGATTAAGGGGAGACCCATCAATAACCTGTGTTATGTAGATGACACAACCTTGCTCACCAAAACTGAGGAGGACTTGAAGCATTTGCTGCAGAAGATCAAGGACACCAGCCTTCAATATGGATTACATTTCAACATCAACAGTGTATAGATAATCAACACTGTATTGCAATAGATGAGTGGAAGAACGATTTGAAAAGAGTGTATGATCAGGCATTATATGTACAACAACAATACAGAACAAGAGGTGCATTGCAAAGTGGACTAGGGGAGGGAGACAGGAAGGAAAAGGACAAAAAGGTGTCACAATGAATGAATAAAAACCCCAATCTCTCTGTAAACCTTCATTAAAATCACAATTGAAAAAAAGAAAACAAAACCTCACCACCAGGCCAATAGACAGGAGAAGAGATAGCTGAAAAGGAGATTGAGGTTGTTAAGAATTTCACCTTGCTCAACATTCTTGGAACCAGCAGTCAGGAAATCTAAAGATTATTTGCTTTAAGAATATCTGCTGTCAGAGACCTCTCCAGAGTACTAAAGAGCCTTGATGTGAAGTCTAGAGACTAAGGTGTACCTGAATCAGGTCATAGTCTTCTCAATTGCTTGCTATGCAACTGAGAACTAGACAATGACAAAGAATGCCAGAAGAAGAATCAATGCCTTTGAGTTATAGTGCTGGAGAAGAAGATTGATCATGCCATGGACTACAAAGAAAACAAACTAGTCTGTCCTGGAGAGCATGTTTGTTCTGGGAGAAGTCTGTGGTATATTCAATAGTCTTCTGCAGCACCACAGCTCAAAGGCATCAATTCTGCTCCTATCAGCCCTAGTCATTGTCCAGCTTTCTGATGCATAGTATGTAATTGCAAAGACCATGGCCTGGATCAGGCGCACCTTAGTCTCCAGACTGACAATGTTGCTCTTCGGTATTCTGGAGAGGTCTCTGGCAGTCGACTTCCCAGTGAAATTCATCTTTTGATTTCCTGGCTGCTGGTACCAAGAAAAGTTGATTGTGGAACCAAGCAAACGAAAGCTGTTAACCATCTCAATCTCTTCATCATCTATCATGATGCTCTCAATTGACCCAGTAATGAGAATCTTTGTTTTCTTGATGTTGAGCTTCAATCTATATTGAAGACTGCAGTCCATGACCTTCTACATCAAGTGTTTCAGGTCCTCCTCAGTTTCAACAAGCAGGGTTGTGTCATCTGCATAACACAGGTTGTTAATGAATCTTCCTCTAATCCTGATGCCACACTCCTCCTCATAGAGCTCAGCCTCCTGGATAATCTATTCTGCATATAGATTGATAAGGTTTGGAGATAAGACACATCCCTGGTGAACACCTTTCCCAGTGTTGAACCACGCAGTGTTTTCTTGCTCTGTTCTGAGAACCACCCAATGGTCCAAGTATAGGTTTTGCATTAGCACGATCAAGTGTTCTGGGATTCCCATTCTTCTCAGAGTCAGCTACAGTTTGTTGTGATCCATGCAGTCAAATAAGCCTTTGCATAATCAGTGAAACACAGACTTTCCACTGTAACTCTCTGCTTTCAGCCAAGATCATCTAACATTAGCTGTATTTCCCTAGTATCGTGGTCTCTTCTAAATCTAGCCTGCTCTTCTGGCAGTTCTCTGTTGATGTGCTGTTCCAGTCATTTTTGGATAATTATCAGCAGAATCTTGCTTGCATGCTACAGTCATGGATATCAAATTGCTTAATGTAAAAGAATAAATCCACCAAAACTTGATTTAATGGGCCCCAATAGTGTTAAAAATCATTAGTATTATTCTCTTTCTTATAGTCCTATTATTTCATATTAGTAGATACGGAACTTCTTCTCACAAGCTTTGGGCATGTTATCAGGATGCGAAGTCAGTTCTCAGAGAAAGACATCATGAAAAAATAAACAACAAAAACATAAAACAAACAACAAAAAAGACATCATGCTAGGAGAATGGTAGAGGGTCAGAGAAAGAGAGGAAGACCCTCTGATACAGTGGCTCTAACAATGGTGGAGGTTGTCAAGACATCACGGGACAGAGCAAGGCTTGTTCACAGGGCCAGGAGGAGAGGTAGTCTACCCCCTGTCACCTAACAACAACAACATCTCATTCTATATTTGCCTTTACCTTTACGCATATTGAGGTAACAGATCTTGCAGGTATGTTTCCCCAAATGTCTAGATAGCATTGAAGAGCTATTTCAAGCTTTTAACATAAGGCTTGAGCAAATTTCATTTCTAATACTTATGCAATATCGTTCCCAGGTGTGTGTGTGTGTGTTGAGGGGGGAAATAAATATATAAATAAACGCAATCGGGGCAAATCATGTACACCCCTAGCCGTCAAAGAAAAGCTCTAATTCTCCTGAAGCACGCAAAGCAATGAAGCAAGGACGCCAATAACTGCATCCGACTCTGTTTGCTGGAACGTTTCTTTTTGTGATCATTTTAGCGCATACCTCCTCGGATGAATAATGGAAGCAGAGAAAATAACCCCTGCGCTGGAGTTAGACGCAGGCGTGGTGACTAGTCCTGCAGAGAAAGTGTGAGGCCTCGCACTGCAGCGTCCCAGCGGGACCCACGACGTTAGCCAATTAGAAAGCCCAGTGCAGGAGCCACTTTGTTCTTGGCAGAGCAAACAGGGCCCAGTGTTTTAATTCCTTGGGAGCGAGAATCTTTCACTAGAGAGCCTCGCGCATAATTTCTTATTTAGGAAAGGTTTAAAAGAGATTTGTGCAGGAGTTTTTAATCCCAAACCCTGGAATTGTCCCAGCAGTGGGTATAGATTAGGGGACAGTTGACTTCACACATTGACATTCAAAAGAGAAAGTCGCTATTCTTCACAAGTGGCAGGGAGAGGGGTGAGTGACAAGCAGCCAGCACCAGCTGTGCGAGGGCACAGGGCTTGCTCTCTTACAACCTTCAGGGGTTTCTGTAGCTACTGGCAAGCTGGCTTCTCTCCCCCTCCAGGGCTCCCTGAGGATTTGAATGCATCCCGCTTCACAAATGCATCTATAAGGCTTCACAGCTCTCTGTAAAAGCACCCCATTCTCTCTCTCTCTCTCTCTCTCTCTCTCTCTCTCTCTCTCCCACCCCCACCCCACCCGCTTGCTTTTTCCATTCTATTTCCCTGGATTTTCACCCCACAGACTGGGAATGCTCACACTTGGCAGCATGCCCATAGTCATGAAACCCAAGAAGGATTGTTTATTTGCAAGAATTCTGCACTTGTGCTAAATTCAACAGAATGTTTCAATGTACAGTAAGCAAGTAGCATGGGGTAAATCCATCACCAATTCCTAGCTTCCAGGAGAGGATGGCTTAGCATTATCTGCAGATAGCTGCACCCTATCGCCTGCCAAATCAGATACCCAGGCAATGTCAGACAATCCTGAGCAGGACTTGAACACAGGAATAAAATTTCTGGATTGTGTTGACAGCATACAGGCAGCTGTAGGAGATATCCCTAGAACTTGGAAAGAAGGTGATCCCTGACCTCCATCCAATATTGTAAGATTGATTTCATTTTTATTATGATGGAACTACATATCACAAATGGGAGCTCTGGTGGTCTAAAGGCAAGAAGCTGGGCTGCAATCCCAAAGGCATGTGGTTCGAGGCCACCAGCTGCCATCGGAGAAGGATGGGCAGTCTCCTCCCGTGTGCTTAACTGTCTCTGAAAACCTACCGGAGGGTCAGCCATGGGTTGGTTCCGACTCTACGGTAACAACAACAACATACATCACAAAGCATACACTAATTCAACTGTTAAGAACTGACTCTTAGTGTCTACTGTTAGGCACAAAGAGAAGTGGTTTATTCCAAGGGAACAGTTTGTAAGGCATATTGGAGGGGATTTAAGGAAGCCCAAGATCACTAAGGATTGTGGAGAAGGACATGAGGGAGGCAAAGACTTAAATCAAAGCAGGCCAGCGAGGCCAGCTATATGCCCTGCCTGTGCAAGGCTATGTGAGCAAAGACATGCTGTGTGGACAGCATAAAATGCGAGAGGCCAAAGGGCACAGCTAGGTATGGGTTACAGCCCAACCTTCTGAGGTATAGCCAGCAAATGAGAGCCCAGCCCCAGAAATCACCACAGTAAGGCCCATGAGTCCCTATTTGGGCAGCCGGATAGCTTGACCTGTCTTTCTTCTTAGTTTCATCTCTGTGAAGGATTGTTGATGGCTTCCATTTTTCAGGTATATTTTTCTCCCCATCACTTCTCACTTCTGTTCAATCCCTACTAACAGTCCATAGCACAGCACATTAAAGACATAACTCCAAATGGATGGATCGTGGCCAAGAACATAGCACAGAACAGGCGAGGAAATACAGTAGAATAGCAGCTAGGGTCTAGGCTCAGCCTGGGACTAGTATATTAAAAGTGACTATCCCTCGGTGATGGGTTCTTGAATGATTGTAATGTTGTCTCTGTATATTCCAAATATTGCTGTGAGGCTGTGATACTTAAGCAGTGGGAAGAAACAACACAGTTTAACAACGTAGTTGTTAGGTGCCCTCAAGTCAGACTTATAGCTGATCCTCCAGCAGGTTTTCAAAGGCTCTAAATTGCATGGGAGGAGATTACTCATCTTTCTCCCTCAGAACAGCTAGGGGATTCGAGCTGCCTGTCTTTGGATTGACAGTGCAATTCCTTACTCTCTAGGCCACCAGAGCTCCCTAAAATAGTAACAAGAACTAAAATATTTACAGGACAAGAAGAAGAAAAGCCTGGGTCCCCAAAAGGGGGCATTCAAGGTCTTAGTAAGATGAGTGGTAATCGATAAAAGGGTCTAGCTTGTCTCAGATGTTTTAGTTATTTCTTTGTAAACAAGAACCGCAAAACATCAGTGGCATAGAAAGTACGTCTTTATTTAGCTTACACATATGAGGATTATCTGAGGGTCAATTGACTGGGTGGGCTCAGTGGAGTGGCTCTCCCAGTCTTAGTAAGCTTCTCCTGCGTTGCCATTCTTCTGCAGACTGATGACTATAAGGTCAGTTTGGCTGGGCTGTGAGACTGGTATTTGCCTTCTCCCATATGCCTTTTATCTTCCTCATGGGACCAGCAGGCTAACCAAACATGTTCATCAAATAGGGAAAACAGAAATGCCAAAGAGCACACCCAAGGGCAAAAGCATGTCTGAAACTTTTGGTCACAGAAGATCCACTCATATTCCATTGGCCAGAGTAAGTGACAGCCCAGCCTGGAGCCAAAGTGTTGGAAAGTATTTCCCATGAAGACTTGAGGGATGAAGAATAGTTATTTCTGAACAATGCCTCACTAACTCTCAAGTTTTGAAATAAAATAAATGCAGAAGCTATCAGGAATAAAAGAAAAGATTGAGAAGATAAGAACAAGGCTAGACCTGATTCAACTGTCATTTGTGCCAGAAAAGTCACAGGTGTCCAAACTCTTCTGCAAGACAACAAGATACATAAGTTCAGAGATTTCGATAGATTTTCTTCCCACAGAGACCATCTAACCCCCATTTGCACATTAGTCTTGACCTTCCTGCGTTACCGCAGTCAAAGTGATTGAAAAGTTAAACTCACTCTCACAACTTGAAAGTCCATGATAGTCTTATAATGCAAACTGCTCAGCTGTCACCATCCAAATGGTTGGCCCGCTTCCCAGAAAGGATGATTATTTAAGTGTAGAGTAGGAATGTATTTTTTTAATCAATTAAAGGTCAAGTATGAATAGAACCAACATAAGGACTTGGGATCAAGATAGGAGCAATTAGTGCAAGAGAAGTACTTCAACATACTTGTTCAATTCTAAATGTTTAAGACTGATAAATTATAGAAATAGCTAAGCCAAATGACATTCCAAAACCCATCCCCGTCCAATCAATTCTAAGTCATCACAATCACATAGAACTGTGAATTGTCCCATAGGGTTTCCAAAGCTATAATTATTTACAGAAGCACATCTTTTTCCCAGGGAACTGACGCAGGTTCAAACAATCAACCCTTCAGTTAGCAACTTAAAGTTGAACATTTTCAGTTAGTCCCCCCCCCCCGCAAAACTTAACCTCTGTCCCATTAGAGATGTTACTGGTGAAGTTAGCCAAGTCACAGCAAATCAAACATCTCCCACAGATCAGAAACAGACCAAACACCTAAGTAATGAACTGAAATGAATTTAAAGAGTTTCTAGGCTCTGGACCCAAAATAAAGACAGCAGTGTAAAGTTTCCATAAAAAAATGGGATAAGAGCCAGGCTTGGAAGCTGAAAAAGTTATCTACAAGTTCATAGAAAATAGTGGAGCTATGGAGGTTAGGGGCCAAAGAGCATAGATTGAACAATACAAATGAGATACATTCTTCTGAAGTTAGACGTGTGGCAGCCTTAGTAATATAGAAAGCCATTATAAGACATAGTTCTGGACCAGAGAGGCCTGGGGCTAGGAGTGGGGCACTTACAGAGACAGCAGAAACATATAAAGAATATGAGGACATTAGGTGATAACATGAGGCGGGGGGGAAATGAAACCGAACTAAAATTTAATTCCCACTCAAAATGAACTTCCAAAACAAAATCAAAGGGGAAAGAGTTGTCCATAAGAGGTGTAACCTGGTAAGCCTGCGTAGGATGGGAACTCCTAGCACCTGTTGTGGTGGTGGTTATGTCCCATCAAGTTGACTGCGACCCATAGCAACCCTATGTGCAACAGCTCTGAAGCCTGCACTGTCCTGAGCCAGTCTTACTGATTCCAGCACACCAACCCGCATTGCCCCAGTCACTGTATCAATCCATCTCATCCGAGGTCTTCCTCTCCTGCGCTGTATCTCCACCCTTCCAAGCATGATATTTTCTCCAAGGACCAGTCTCTCCTGGCCACATGCCCAAAGTATGTGAGATGGAGCTTCAAAATCCTAGTTTCCAAGGAGAAACTTGGTTTTACCCTCCAAGACAAATCTGCTTGTTTTCTTGGCAGTCCATGATATGATCAAAACTCTTCTCCAGCAGCACCATTCTAGCACCTGTGGGAATTTGTAAGTATTTGTTGGCTCAATGAATAAGAGGGAGCTCTCTCTGGTGGCTTACTGGGTAAAGAGTTGGATTGTCAACCCAAAGGCATGCAGCTCAAATCTACCTGCTGATCTGTGGAAGAAAGATGAGCACTCTACTGCAGTGCAATTCACAGCCTCAGAAAATCCACTGGACGGTCAGCTATGAGTTGGTTCTGAATTGATGGTGCATAACAAGAACATGGTTGCTTCCTATGTGTCAGAGAGCTGGACAATGACTAAGAATGACAGAAGAAGAATCAATGCCTTTGAATTATAGTACTCGAGAAGAGTATCAAACCTACATGGACTGGGAAGAGAGCAAACAGGTCTGTCCTGGAGAGGGTGCAACCAGGTTGCTCTTTGGAGGCAAGGATCTAGAAATTATGTCTAATATACTTTAGGCATGCTGCCAGGAGGGACCAGTCCTTGGAGAGGGACATCATGCTTGGAAGGGTAGAGGGTCAGCGAAGGAGAGGAAGACCCTGGATGAGATGAATTGACACAGTGACTGTGGCAATGGGGGAAGGTATGTCAGAGATGATTAGGTTGGCTTGGTTCAGAGCTATTGTTCATAGGTACACTATGAGTCGTAGTTGACTTGATGGCTCATACAAAAACAGCAACAAATGAATGAGGGAATCTTCAACTCCAAGAAGGCTCCAATAATGTATTCTGAGCTTTGACACTCTGACATCCTTGACATCCTTTCAGTGAGATGGAAAGGGTTCTCCTAAATTTATTCTGAAGTTATTATTTTTCAACATTTCTGAAAGTATAAATAGAATACGACCATGAAGTCCTTTTACCACTTAAAGCTTGTTATACAATACCATACATGTATAAAGTTCTGCGGGACGAAGCAAGGATGGTACAGTGTGTATAACTCCCTCTCTCAGTTATTGCTGCCAGGACACATTGGAACAATTATTTTATTTTGATGCATTTCACATATCCAGCATGTATTTCACATACTCATATTCTAATTCAGATAGGAAAAGAAAAATTAATTCAGCTAATGATCCTTGAACTATAAGTTCGTGACAGGTTATCTGTTATGGGAGAAAAGTAGAACCCCTTGAATGAGTGGATAGGTAGAAGGGTGGGAAGTAGTTATAGATAAAACTGTAAAATGTTTCCACATTGAGGGGGTTGGTAATAAGGATAAGTAAAGGCTAGCAAGACATGTAAAGGGAGAAATCAGGAATTTAGAAGCTTACTAATAAAATGTTCTACCTCCAGTGAGAGAAAGATGAGCTATCTCTCCCCATTCTATTCACAACCTGAAATCTAATGGAGGGTTGCTGGGAGTTAGAACCCATTCAAAGACACTTCATGAATGAGTTTGCTGTTCTCCTCATTCATCTGTGCCTCATAATCATTTTTTACCAAGAGGTCTGTTGGTTCTGTAATAGTTTCTCCAAGACATGAATTAAAAATGACCCTTAGAAACACTGCACTGATTTTACAGGGACAATTCTGGTATCTCTTATTGAGAATGAACTAGGAAAGAACTGGGGAGGAATTATTTCAGACTTCTTCACAGTCAGGCCTACAAAGTCAGGTTAGCACGTAAGAAGCGTGAATGTGTGTGAAGTGGCGCTCACTGTGCTGCACCCACCATACCTCTATGTGGTAACACAAGAGAAATCCTCAAATCCTTGTCAGGTGGAGGATTTTCCACACATGCTGTGGCCGGAGCATATGGAGAAGCTGTTCCTTTAAAGTCATCCCGGGGCTCGTGGGCACCCCAGACACTTGTATGCAGGCAGCGTTCTAAAGCAGAAGTTTAGCAGTAAGTAGATTCATGCGTCAGGGCAGATTCAATAAGTCCTATAATAAGCCCATCTATGCGAGCTCAAATGACTGTGACACCTTTGTGCAATAAGTATCCCATGTATCTCCTCCTCTTCGCACTCACCCCACTAAAGGAGGACAACAGCTACAGCAGAGTCTACCCACACACAAATAGCATACACACAAACACACACTGAAACATTCCCAGTGAGTTCTGGAGCAACATGGAAAGTAATAGGTACTTACCATAACAACAAATCTAGTCTGTTTCCTTATGCCATGTGTGTGAGTCCATCCCTGTCCTTCTGCCTTCTCTGCTGCCTAGCCCCAGAAGACATCCATCACCTCTGGAGAGCCCGCTCTCTCCCTAGTTGGCCGCCTCTCTCTTATCTGGTCATGCCTCCAGCATTGTGCAGAGTTTTGACTGAAACAGCACTTTCTCGCTTTATGGATGACCCTCGACAACCCACCAAAGCACTCAGACATGCATCCATCTGGGGCCGGGCTGGGAGACAAATCTAAGGAAAAATACATCAGGCTTGACACACAATGTCCATTCCTTGCTGATGACTCAGGTTTTGTAACTTCGCCAAGATTACTCTCTTTCATTCAGTCTGATTCGCTCCCATTAGGGTGAGTTTGATCTCCATGGGCTTCTCAGTTCCCTCCTGCTCAGCAGCTCTGGCAGGCCTAGTGGTCACTTCCCCAGAGGTCCAAGGTGGGCTGCACCGTAGGGATGGGCATGGCTCATTCCTCCATATGGGCTTCATCATGGACCCCATTATAATCAACCACATTTGTTTTCATATGAAAAACAAAAAAACCCAAACGCCACTTTTTTAATTAATTGTTTGGGGTTGGAATCTTAGTCCTGAAGGCATTTAAAAGATTCCTTGTGGGAAGAACAAATGTCTCTAAAACTTAAAATAGACAAATGATGCTGGCCTATTTTTCAGCAAGCCTTACTCAGGCACCGGCAATAAAAACTTCACGTTTTCTTTTGGTGTGGATGTGGCTAAGAAAGCGTTGCGTTTTGCCTTGCAGTTTTCCACTGGTCGAAAGAGACCACTCACTTGACTCACAGCCTAGAGGCATTGGCATCTCAGGCTGTCCTCAACCCTGGGCTTTGTCCTGAAAGGAGAGAATGAGAGGAAATTATAGAGTAGAGGGCCTGCAAGTGATCTTTCTGGCCTGGGTAATAAATTTATCCTTGAAAATAAATGTATCTTTGCGGAGAGGATCAATGGCTTCCCTAATGAAACGCACATGTCTGTGTATGCTCCTAACAAGATCCCAGGGAGGACCAGCAAACGTTCAAGTCACTGCAGCCTGCACGCTTTTCAAAGCTAACTGCTTCCAGGTGCCCAAAGAATCAGCCCAGCGCTATTTTCAACCCAGTGCCTGAGTGCCTTTGTTCTTGCAAGTGTAAAGTTTCCCTCATTCTCGTCTTTATGGCCACAGGTTTCTGGGTTGCATAACACCCAGTAAGAGCACCAAAGGGCTTGGTTTTATTGTTTTGTTGCGTTTTATTGACTACATGTTTTATTCAGCTAATGTGTGCAGGAGAGGCAGGCCTGAACAGCTCAATTACACCACCCCTGCTCTTCCTCTCCACCCAGCGCTCAACCCAGCGCCCCAGCACAGCTTTTATTGCATCCACATGCAGATGTTAAAAAAGAAGAAAGGGACTTGTAAGGACTTTGAGGACTGCGAAGGCAGTTTGGTTAACGTGTTAAAGCTGGAACTGCGCCTTCCCTAAGTGATCCTTGAAGGCCAAGAGCTTCCCAAAGAATAGCAATTTGTTCCTGCTGTGGTCATGGAGCCTGTCACTGGGTCTCTGCTTCCCAGAAGAATGCTGTTGCTTTTTGGAGAGGGGCCAGAAGAGGTTTTTCTCCCCACTTGGAAGGTTCAGGGTACTAGAATTGTTTCAGGGACTGTTCCACAACCCCTAAGCCTTCCTAATATATTGGAATTTAGAATTGAATGGCATTTCAACATAGAGGAACTCACTCACACTCCTTAGATTCTGTGGTTATAAGATTAATAACTTTCTAAAGTATATCATAGGTTATTGTATAACCAAAGCTTTAGACTCAGAGAGACCAGTTGGCACGGATTTTCATGTGTGTCAAAGTAGAACTATACTCCAAACAGGTTTCCATGGCTGGTTTTTCAGAAGTAGATAGCCAGGCATTTCTTCTGATGGGCCTCTGGGTAGAGCATACTTCCAACATCTTGTTCAGTGTGTTAATTCTTTGCATTACCCAGTGACTCCTAATCAAAGAGGTCCAAATTCAAATCCAGACTCTGCTACTTCTTAGTTCTGTGAATATTTTAACAAATTACTCACAAAGGACATAATGTTTCCTGCAAATGCACACTAATTTGTGGCATGTTGGATTTTTTTAACGTAGTTATAAACAAATATTGCACTCATTTTTTGTTGTTGTTGTTTCTTGCTTATTGTTACTTAGCATTTTAAAAGGACCTTGGTGGTTTCACTTCTTTGTTGTAATTGCATCATAATATTGCTCTGAACAGGAGTATCATAATTCTTAATTATATCTCTATTGCTAAATAATTTCAAGATTTACATAACATCTTCAAAGTAACGAACGAGGCAGTGTGCATATTTGTGCATGAGGATTTTCTCCAGATACATTAATACGGACTGTCAGGGTCAGCGGGCATGAATATTTTTAAAGTGCGGTGTAAATGTTCATTTTTTTTTCCTCAAGAAGATGTACATCTTTTTCCAATAAGTCTTACATTTTACAAAGATGCTAACTCCTCTGGTCAGCCATCAAGAATGAGAAGTGTCTCAAAATTGGTTGTTTTTATGAAAAAGCCATATTTGGACATAAAGTTCACATTGAGTTTCCCGTTCTTCTTAAGATGGGGAATGGAAAACAGTGACAACTATGCATCTGACCAGAATTATACAGAAAATTGCAAGAAAAGTAAAACTGGGATGCCTGAGTATTTTTAATTCTCCACATTGCATTTCCAGAAATAGCCTCAATAAAAACCCCAAAGCAAACACTCTGCCATCCAATTCATTTCCACTCATAATGACCCCACAGGAGAGAGTGCCCCTCAGAGTGTCCAAGGGAGCTCTGGTGGATAGACAAGTTCCTCTGCCAACCCAAAGGTGGCTGGTTCGAAGCCACCATCTATCTTACTCTGAGGGAGAAAGATGAGTAATTCCCTTGCATGTGATTCACAGCTTCTGAAAACACAAAGATTCAGCTATGAGTTGGTTGCAACTTGACAGACTGTAAAATATTTCTTTCACAGAGTGGCTAGCAGGTTCAATATGATGACTTCCAGGTTAGCACTGAAATACCAGAAATCCTCCATGCAAAACTGTTTCTCCGGTGTTTAAGGCTTGGTATTTTCATCCTAACATCAGAAGAGCTATGAGGTGAAACAACATGAGGATTAAGAGTCTTCGGTGTTCGATCGAGACTAGACCAAGTGCTCGGTTCATGGATTGATGCTGAGAGGTTTGCAGTTTTTTGGTTTTTATTTTTGGTGGCTGTTTTTAAATTTTAGATTTGATTTATTAGAAATTTTTTTCTTTCCATTCATTCATTGTTGCACATTTTCTTCCCTGCCTATTCCCCCCTCCTCATTTACTTTTCTCTTTGAGAAAAAAAAATTATTTGATTGTTATACAATATCCCTGCCCCCCCAGTCCACTTTACTTACTATGCAGCTCTTATTCTGAACTCTTGCCATGCAAATAATACCTAATCATATATCCTTTATAAACAGTTCTCTCCCTCATCTGTTTCAATGCAGTGTACATTATTTATCCCCTCTTTTCTTAGATACATGCACACCTATGTTTATTGCTGCTTTGTTCACGATAGCAAAGAGTTGGAAACAACCTAAGTGCCCATCAACAAATGAATGGATAGGGGATACTGTGGTATATTCACACAATGGAATACTACACTGCACTGAAAAATAAGGAACTCATGAAATGCACAAAATGAGTGACTCTGGAGGACATTATGCTAAGTGAAATATCTCAATCACAAAAGGAGAAATACTGCATGGTGCCACTGTTGTAAAGCAGGACTGACATCAGGATGTTGAGTGTTCGGAAGGGCCTGTAAGCAGTGGACCCTGGACTCTGGTAGCAGACTGTTACATCTTGAGTCACTAACAAAAAATTTTCACTGCTAACTAAAAGTTCAGTGCTTCAAATCTGACAGCTCCTCCTTGGAAGAAAGATAAGACATTCTGATCCAATTAAGATTTGCTACCTCAGAAATCCTGTGTGTGTGGGGTACCCATGGACTGGAATGCATTTAATAGCAGTGGGAAGATGGATTGTTGTTGTTGCTGTTATGTACCAGCACTTTATGTTATGTACTGACTCATAGCTAACCCTCCAGCACATTTTCAGAGGCAGTTTTATAGCATCAGAGGAGATCTCTCACCCTTCTCCCATGGAGCAGCTGGTGGCCTCGAACCTTATGCTTTCTGGAGTGCAACACAGCTTCTTACCACTAGGCCACCAGAGCTGGGTAGGCCATGGAATTTTCATTAGTGTGAAGTTCACATCACAGTGGAAGAAGAGTTTATGGAAGATCTATCTCAACATTCTTTTTTTTTCTTTTTGGTGCAAATATATTTAACAAAAAAACATTTACCACTACAGCTTTCTTTTTACAGGAACAATTCAGTAGCATTACATTATCATTTTATTTCTACATACATACATTTTATTACATCTGCACTATAACATGTAAAATATGATTACATTATAATAATGTCAAATTGCATTCATCACCTGTTCACAAGTATCTCCATAGCCCTTAACAGGAACTCAGTGCCCTGTTTGTTCCCTCACCCACCTTGCTGGTAAACTTTGGCAAGGTGGAATTTCCGAGTAATGCAAATAGTTAAAGTACCTGGATACTAACGGGGATAGAGACCTGAGACCACCCAGAGGTGCCTCGGAAGAAAGGTCTGGTGATCTAATTCCAGAAACACAGGCTCTGAAAGCACTGTGGAAACCAGGTCTACTCTGAAACATGTAGAGTCACCATGGGCGAGAATTAAGTCCATAATGACTGATTTTACTAGTAAGAGATGGGCCAGGTCTAAGCTTTAACAGTCACTGAGGAACTTGATGGAACTAAGAAGTGTGTCTAAAGGAAAAAAAGCAGGAAACCATTAGTCAGCATCCCTATATAGGAGGATAAGAAACAGTTTGACTCTGTTTTACCAATAGAAGGCACAGAAGTTGTATAAGTTAGTTCAAAACCCACATTCCTTAATCTGTTCAATTGTACCTCCTCAAACCAAACTCCTTTCACTGCCCATATTAAACTCCTCACCACCTATGTGCAGGTGAGAAGTGAGGACTGTTTTCCAATAGAGGAAAGATCTCTTGACTATCCATGTCAGGCACCCAATTGTCCTAGAAAGCCAGAAAGCACAGGACTTACCTAGGAGTGTTTTATGTTGTCCTGTGGTTCCACAGGCCCATGGAGCTTTGGTGGTCTTGTTGGTGAAGGGTTGCACTGTCAACTTTAAGGCAGGCAGTTCGAATCCAAGAGCTGCTTCAAGGGAGAAGAAAGATCAGTAGTCTCATTCTGTGTGATTTACAGCCTCTGAAAACCCACTGGAGGGTCAGCTCTTAAATCAGTTCAACTTGACAGTCGTGAATTGAGTCGTTCCTCAAGCCCACAGCCAAATCTTCTCAGGTGCCTCTTTGTCTGGCCTGTGAGCTAAGGGTGATTTTCTCTTTTTCAAGATTGTAAAAGGACATAAAACAGGAGAATACACAATAGAGACCAGAAGATCTGCAAAGCCTAGAATAATTACTATTGGGGCCATTTATGGAAAAGCTTTACCAACTCCAGTCCAAATCATAGCTCCTTTTACTTTAACACTTCAAATTCTCCTATATTTATCATAACACCTCTTTCCAAATATGTTGTTGTTAGGTACTGTCAGGTTGAGGATGACTCATAGTGACCCTATGAACAAAAAATCTGAACCCTGTTCTATCATGCACCATCCTCACACTTTCTGACACACAAGAGCACATTGTAGCAGTCACTGTATCAATCCACCTGGTTGAAGGTCTTCCTCTCCTTCTCCAACCCTCCACCCTACCCAACATAATGTCTTTCCCCGAGGAGTAGAACCTCCTAGCAACATGTCCAAATATTATAAAGAGTGAAATTTAGAGACAACATGAGAAGAATGGGAATCCCAGAACACTTGATCGTTCTAATGCGAAACTTATACTTGGACCAGGAGGCAGTCGTCAGAACAGAGCAAGGGAACACTGCATGGTTCAAAATTGGGAAGGGCGTACGCCAGGGATGCATCCTAACTCCATAGCTTTTCAGCCTATATGCAGAACAGATTATCCGGGAGGCTGGGCTCTTTGAGGAGAAATGTGGGGTCAAGATTGGTGGATGATTTATCAACAATCTGCGTTATGCAGATGACACAACCCTGCTTGCTGAAACTGAAGAGGGCCTGAAGCGCCTGCTGCAGAGCGTCAAGGACTGCAGCCTACAATATGGATTGAGGCTCAATGTCAAGAAGACAAAGATTCTCACCACTGGACCAATTGGCAGCATCAGGATGGATGGTGAAGAGATTGAGATTGTACACAGCTTTAGTTTGCTTGGCTCCATAGTCAACAGTCCTGGCACCAGCAGCCAGGAAATTAAAAGGCGCATTGCCATGGGAAAGTCTGTTGTTAGGGACCTATCCAAAGTACTGAAGAGCAATGGTGTCTCTCTGGAGACTAAGGTGCATCTGACACAGGTCATGGTCTTCACAATCACTTGTTACGCATCAGAGAGTTGGACAATGACCAGGGAGGATAGAAGGAGAATTGATGCCTTTGAGCTCTGGTGCTGGAGAAGAGTATTGAGAATACCATGGACTGCTAGGAAAACAAACAGATTTGTCCTGGAAAGGGTTAAACCAGGTGGCTCCTTGGAGGCAAGGATTCTGAGGCTCCGTCTAACTTACTTTGGACATGTTGTGAGGAGAGACCGGTCCTTAGAGAGGGACATCATGCTTGGGAGGGTGGAGGGACGGCGCAGGAGAGGAAGGCCCTCTATGAGGTGGGTTGATTCAGTGACTGGGATAATTGGGATGGGAGTGTCGGAGACAGTGTGATTGGCACAGGACAGAGCAGAGTTTAGGGCTGTTGTACATAGGGTCGCTATGAGTGGCAGGAGACTCGACGGCACATACAACAAACAACTAACAACATGCTCAGGGGCTGGGAGCACTGCTTCTAAAGTCAAATAGACCCAAGTTTGCATTGCACTGTACTGAGAAAATCTGTAGTCAGGGACCTCTCCAAATGATTGAGGAGTAACGACGTCCGTTTGAGAACTAAGGTGCATCTGATTCAGGCTATAGTCTTTCCAAAAACTTACTATGCATCTGAGAGCTGGACAGTGAATAAGGATGATAGAAGAAGAACTGATGCCTTTGAGCCGTGGTAGTGTTGAGCACTGAACATCCCATGAATGGCCAAAAGAACAAACAGATATTTCTTGGAGGCAGTGCATCCAGAGTGCTCTTTGGAGGCAAGAATGATGAGACTTCACCTCACATACTTTGAGCATGTTGCTAGGAGGGGCTGTTCCTTAGAGAGGGACAGGATACTGGGAAAGGTAGCAAGTCGGCAAAGAGAGGAAGACCCTCAGTTAGGTGGATGGACATGGTGACTGCTGCAATGGACTCCTGTGTGTCAGAAAGTATGAAAATGGCACAGGATAGAACAGGGTTCAGATCTTTTGTTCATGGGGTCGCTATGAATTGTGCTCAACTCAATGGCACCTAACAACAATAATGGTAGTAAGATGATAGAGATGTTGGAATTATTTACAAAGATTGTAAAGCAACTGTGATAGAAATGTGTCAATAAAAATTTTTTTAATATTAGTGAAATAAATGAGAAAGTAGAAAATCTCAGCAGAATACATTCACTTGGCCAAAACTGGGTCACATGACAAAAGTAGCTAAGAAAATATCCCAGCTTTTTAGTGTCTTGCCCAGAGCAGAAAGAGGGGAAAGGGGTAAGTGATTTGGGGATGACCAGTTTGTGGAGTCTTCATGAACCTGTTTGCAAGGCATCTTTGCATTCAGCTGTCTTCTGTAGTCTCCAAACCGGAGATTACATTTTCAGTGCAACATTTTGAGCTCTCCTGCTGCTTCTCAGGCATGCTTATGCGCATGACCCTTATTCCTTTGTGAGCATCATAAGAACATGAAATACAGCTTCACAGTTGAGTAATGATAGATGATTATTGATAAATGGTTTCTGCAGAAAAAGAAGATGGAAGCCTTTCATTTTTCCATCTTTTTTTTTAATTGCTGGTTTTAAAGATTCTGTTAAAAGGTCACTATTTCAAAGGAAATTGTTTTTTTAAAAGGTTTTTAACTGCTAACGTGAAGGCTGTGTGTTTTCTGTCAGGGTAAGCCACGATAAACTTTTTTTCCCCCCAAAGTGACTTTGATACACATTCACTCAAATTAATGTTCCCCTGACCAACTCCTTTTGCCAGGAATGACGTCACAAGTCAATTTGGATCAAGAACAGGAGAGGATGGCACAAGTGATAGGAGGTGAGTGGCACCTCACTGCTTTTTAAATCTGAGCAATAGCACCTCATTTAAAAAAAAGAAAGAAAGGAGAACAGGGTGTTTTGCATAATTAATATTTAGCCAAAGTCACTGCAGGGAGCTGAGTGATGAGTGGGAATATAGTTGGATATTTCTCAGACTCCAAGGAGCCTGCGAGCTCCAGGCTGTGACGCCGGTGTCATAGTGTGACATGCCATTCCAAGACCAGGGTCAGGTGAGGTGTCCAAAAAGAAATCTGCTCATTTTAATAAACGGCTTAGCAAGAAGAGGAGGGGAGGTAAAGCTACTTTGCTAATTGCACATCCCATTAGGCTCTATGTGAATATGCCTCCAAACATTTTTTAAAAGAAATATATATCCCTAAAAAAAAGTAGTAGAGGAGCGGGGTGCTGCTGAAGGAGGTGATAATAAAGAGGCAGCATCATGACAGTGAAGGGACTGAGATTGTTAACAGCTTTTGTTTGCTTGATGTCACAATCAACACTCTTGGTACCAGTAGCCAGGAATTTAAAAGACAAATTCCACTGGGAAGTCTGTTGCCAGGGACCTCTCCAGAATACTGAAGAACAACAATGTAAGTCTGGAGACTAAGGCCATGGTCTTCACAATTACTTACTATGCATCCAATTACTTACTATGCATCAGACAGCCGGGCAATGACTAGAGATGATAGAAGAACTGATGCCTTTGACTTGTGGTGCTGGAGAAGAGTATTGAACATGCAATGGACTGCCAGGAGAACAAACAGGTTCGTCCTTGAGAGGGTGAAATCAGGATGCTCCTTGGAGGCAAGGATTCTGAAGCTCTATCTGACATACTTTGGGCATGTTCCAAGGAGAGACCACTTCTTGGAGAGAACATCATGCTTGGGAGGGTGGAGGGACAGCACAAAAGAGGAAGACTCTCAATGAGATGAATTGATTTGGTGACTGGGCCAATGGGGGTAGGTGTGTCAGAGACAATAAGACTGGCGCAGGAGAGAACAGGGTTCAGAGCTGTTCTACATAGGGTCACCATGAGTCAGTCACAAGTGACTCGACAGCATGTAACAACAAGACTTTTTCTGTAGAAAAAGAATTAATACTAAAAAGACAAGCGGGTTGGGAGAGATTTTCTAGGGAGGGATTTAGAAGGCGCAGGACATGAGTGATCAAGCTCTTCATCATCCACCTCTGAGTCTCTGCCTCCCATGGTCTCCCAGTGTGCTTGGTCATACCAGGTAGGTAAGAAAAGCCAGAAAAATCAGAAGTCTCCTTCACGCCTTTGATGGTGCAATGTTAGACTCCTGGTTCTAGTTAACCTATTGAGTGTAGGTAGCAGAATTAGTCATCAGCTACTAAACCTCCTTGTGTACTCAAAATTTGTCACTAACCAAGGAACTGGAGAGTTAAGTTCATTCCAAGGTGCCTAGAAAATCAGCCACTGAAAACCCTGTGAAGCACAGATCTACTCTCACAAAGACAGGGTTTCTATGAGCTCGAATCAGCTCAACACCAACTGACTGGCTATTTGTTTGTTTGTTTGGGGTTTTTATTGAACCACAAAGGGGAATTTTTACAGCAGTGCCTTTCTTTAAGAAACCAGCTCCAGCTCTCTTCCTTCAAGATTTAAAAGGCCAAAAAAGAGCACCTGATTTGTGGAGCAAGTACCCATCTACTAAGCAAGAACTTGTTAGTTTGGCAAGTCCATTAAGACTATTTGAAAATTGGCCCAGTGGAGCCATCAATGCTGGGCAGGCAAAATCCAGCTGTCCACTCCAATTGCAGAAGTCTCAGAGCAGAGAACTAATTCTGAGTGGATGGAAGCAAGAGGAGGTGACCTTCCTCTCAGGTACCATGCTATGAATGTGTGGGCATTAACTCTCTACCATCAGAGGAACCCAGCAAGGAAGAAAAACTGACTACTGAATCACTTAGAGGACTAGGGGTGTCAACTTCTTGCTGGCTTAAAAAATCTCTGTGTCTTTTATGGTTGATTCCTGACCAACACAGATTGGAATCATGAGACCTCAAGTCTGGCAACGATCTGCTTAAAAACACCTGTGATGCTAATCTTCGCCACTTGACAAGTTTCCAGAAAGAGGAAATCAGAGGTGATTTGTGACACTCGAGCTCACAACAATAGCAATGGGGAAAACGATTATTGTGTCAGTGGACCAGCACGGTTCAAATGGTGTCATTCAAGGGTCAGCCGTACTGATATTGATCCCTGAGAAAACTCAGTCTCTAAGCAATTAAGTGATTTTTCTCGAGCTCACATAGATTAAAAGATGGGAGACTAGAATGTAGAGAAAGAACAAGCTCTTGCTACAAGTCGGAATTTACAATGAGATTTTTCTAAAGAGAGGGATTCTGGCTTGAGACAATAAGACCGAGAACCTGACAGGGTTTCTCACCTGTGCAAAAAGTAGAGACAAGAGGCTCGAGAACTTGCTGGACTTGAGACTAAACACTACCAGAGATTCCAGTCTGTAACATGAGGTTGATTTAGGTTTTTTATAAAAAAATATAAACTCCAAAATCCATTTCCAGAATAAGTATATAATCCTGGAGACCCAAACCACCACTATGGGCATGAGTTCACGTGTCATGAATCACCTCTCATCTCTTCTTTCTAGAAACTTCTTTTGTGAAGATGATTAGCATCGCAGGTGTTTTAAGCAGACCTTTGCAACATTTGAACCCTGAAAGTCCCCACCAGTGTTGTTCAAGCAACCACTGGAAATTATACACAGATTTTCAGATAAGCAGGAGGTTTTCATGGAAATCAGATAATTCATGGGGTTTTAGCTTAAATCTGTCCTGTAGTCAGCCTAGTGAGATACTGACAGCATCCTGGTTTATTATTACAAAGCGTGCCAGGGGGCCAAACCTAAGTAGAACCATCTTAGTACTTCCTGGGCTATCGACCATGGTCCCAGCCCTGAACCACTGGCATTCCGAGCAAGATTTCTTCCTCTTCTTTTTTTTCCCCTCAAGATTTCTTCTTGAAAACAAAATTGTTTCTGCTATCTGCACAGCAAACAAGCATTGTTAGAACCTCTGACGTCGGCCAAGAGTCTAGAAACTTCCAGACACAGCCCATGAAGGGATGACAAGTATCACATATGGATTCTATAACGTATTGTTGAAACGAATGGGCCGAGACACAAAACCAGAAAATGGTTTCAGCGCATATTTTCTGCCACAATGCCAGGAAGAAGAAGAAAAAAAAAATCTGTAATTGCTTAAACTTCCATGTTAATTCCTTGCCACTTGGCTATTGCTACAGTATATGAGTCACTGAGCACATTTTCGCTTTCACTCCTAAGCATAGTAATGCATTATACAGTTTAAAGTTGAAGTTTTTAAAGACAGTCAAAATTAAAACCATTTTTAATAAAGAGACTGAAAATTATTACATGTCAGTTTGATGTTTTAAACTATGTATTTAATGTTTTATTTCTTAGATCAATTATTGGTATGAAATGTTATTTATTTGGCTTTTTTTTAAAACTCAGTGCATCCAAACTATATTCTTTAGTCCTCACATTAATTGGAAATATCCCACTGTATCTGATTTTGTGTGCGGGAATTGTACTCTTGTAACAATGACAGTATTCAATTTTAAAATCTCTGCTATGTTATTGCACAGGGTATAATTTGCTCCCAAAAGCTTTTGTTAATAGTTCTACAAACTGTGATTCTTTTATGTGGGTTTCATCACACTATTGATCTGCTGAAACATGAAATGCATGTCCAGGTTGCCCCTGCCTTTGCTGAACAACTTGGCTTTCCGTGTTTCTATTTCTGTGTCCAATTCAACCAAAGGAAGCCCTCATCTGACTGTGACACTAAGTGGCCCTTACGAAAGGCTGGGAGGTTATAGCATGGAGAAAAATAGGTCTGTGGCTTCTGCACTTTCTTTCTGGGGGCTCCATGATCATTTCCAAGTGTGTGGCCCAGTGTAGTAAGCATGGATCAAGGGTGAGAAATACAGGTTCACGGGCTAACATACCATCTCAGACAAGCAGGAGGTTGGTACTCCTGCCCTCTGACTTGTTTGATGGTCAGAACAGGGCTTTATGGAAATCAGATAATTCATGGGATTTTAGCTTAAATCTGTCTTGTAGTCAGCCTAGTGAGGACATCATGCTTGGGAGGGTGGAGGGACAGCACAAAAGAGCAAGAACCTCTTGTTCTTCCTGGCTCCCCCAGTTCCCACTTGAGCCAGCTTCTAGTGTTACCTTCTGAAGTCATAGCCTGAAAAGTTAAACACACAATTTCTAGACTCCACGACACTTTGTTTACTATCAAGTTGTTTCCAACTCAGAGCTATTCCATCTGACTTTTCATCTTCACAGAGTTTAATCTTTGTAGAAGCTGTGAACCTAAAGCCTATTGTTTTAGAGTCAAACAGAACCTTGTGGGTGAGACTTTAATTTAAAAGGCTGTAGGGTGCTCAGGCCTGCAGCTCTCAGGCTTGGTGTTTGTTAATTGTATTAGGGGTAACATTCTTTTAAGTTGTACAGCACTGGTCTGTCAATTTGCTGTACTGAAGTAACTTGGGTTGCTGTGATACTAAACGCTGTGCCATTGGTGTGTCAAATGCCATAATGGTTACCTATCACCAACAATGTCTTGTGGAGCTCTCAGCAGGTCTTTTGTTGATAGGGTTGCTATGAGTTGTGCCTGACTCGATGGCAATCAACAACAACAGAAGCAGATCACATGATCTTTCTTCCACAGGGTGACTGGTTGAGTATGAGCCACCAATCTTTTGGTTAGAGGCAAAACTTAACTCCTTAGGGCCACCATAGCTTTTTCTATGAAACCTAGAGTCCTGTGATTCAGGTTCCATCATCCAGATTAAGTCATGAGTGAGAAGAGAGGCAAAGTTCAAGGCATTTACTTGACTAGCTCAGAGTGTAAAGAAGAAACACGATTCTGAGTCTTCAGTCAATTTGTAGATTCCCTGATTGGGTGGATCTCTAACTGTATAGAGACAGCAGGTTCTTTAATGGGTCAGTTCCACAGCATGGGTTTTTTGAGTTATTCTTAGTAGCTCAGACTCACTTCTGTTCCTTCCACTTTCCCTAGGACATTGTGAGCTGTGTAAGCATCTCAAGATGCCACATCCACTTAGACAGCTATTGTGTTGGTGGTTAGGGGCTGTGTATTTGAGTACATACATAGTGACCTTATGCACAACAGACCTGAACCCTATTCTATCCCATGCCATCCACACAATCCCTGATAGACTCAAGCCCATTTCAGCACTCTCTGGCAATTCATCTGGTTGATGGTCTTCCTCTCTTTCACCACCCCTCCAACTTCTCAAGCATGATGTCCCTCTCCAAGGTATAAGCTTCTTCTAACAAAATGGCCAAAGCAAGCAAGATTCCACTGAAGATCATCCAAAAAAAGCACATCAGCAGAGAACTGGTAGAAGTCCAGGCTGGGCTTAGAAGGGGTCGTGGTACTAGGGATATTGTAGCTGATGTTAGATGGATCTTAGCTGAAAGCAGGGAATACCAGAGGAATGTCTATCTGTGTTTCATTGACTATGCAAAGGCATTTGACTGTGTGGATCATAACAAACTGTAGCTGACTCTGAGAAGAATGGGAATCCCAGAACACTTGATCATTCTAATGCGAAACCTATACTTGGACCAAGAGGCAGTCGTCAGAACAGAGCAAGGAAACACTGCATGGTTCAAAATTGGGAAGGGTGTACGCCAGGGATGCATCCTATCTCCATACCTTTTCAACCTGTATGCAGAACAGGTTATCCGAGAGGCTGGGATCTATGAGGAGGAGTGTGGCGTCAGGATTGGTGGGAGATCTATTAACAATCTGCATTATGCAGATGACACAAGCCTGCTTGCTAAAACTGAGGAGGACCTGAAATGCTTGCTGCAGAGGGTCAAGGACTGTAGCCTCAAGTATGGATTGAGGCTCAATGTCAAGAAGACAAAGATTCTCACCACTGGACCAATTGGCAGCATCAGAATGGATGGTGAAGAGATTGAGATTGTTAACAGCATTAGTCTGCTTGGCTCCACGGTCAACACTCTTGGCATCAGTAGCCAGGAAATTAAAAAAACGTATTGCAATGGGAAAGTCCGCCGCTGTTAGGGACCTCTCCAGGGCACTGAAGAGCAATGGTGTCACTCTGGAGACTAAGGTGTGTCTGATACAGGCTATGGTCTTTGGAATCACTTGTTACGCATCAGAGAGTTGGACAGTGACTAAGGAGGACAGAGGGAGAATTGATGTCTTTGAGCTGTGGTGCTGGAGAAGAGTATTGAGGGTACCATGGACTGCTAGGAAAACAAACAGATTCATCCAGGAGAGGGTTAAACTAGGCTACTCCTTGAAGGCAAAGATTCTGAGGCTTCGTACATGTTGTAAGGAGGGAGAGGTCCTTGGAGAAGGACATCATGCTTGGGAGGGTGGAGGGACAGGGAAAAAGGGGAAGACCCTCTATGAGGTGGATTGATTCAGTGACTGGGGTAATCAGGATGGGTGTGTTGGAGGCAGTGAGATTGGCACAGGATAGAGCAGGGTTTGGGCTGTTGTACATAGGGTCGCTATGAGTCGCAAGCGACTCCATGGCACATAACAACAGCAACAACTATGTGAGATAGAGCTTCCAAGGAGTACTTTGGCTGCATCTTCCCCAGGACATATCTTGTTCTTTTGGCAGTCCAAGGAATTTTCAGCACTCAGAGACGATTCTGTTTTGTATAACTAAGAAGACTGGCTAATATAGAGGGTCTTCACTATGATTCTAAATCATAGGCATGCGCATTAGAAGACCAGACCGTGCTTACAACTCATGCTAATGCTCATTTCACTTACACCACAGGAGGAAAAGGAAAATCAGTCAACTTTCACCTAAATCTATTCATTCAGTGTATTTTATATTTTAATGTTAGCTCTGTGTTATAATCTAGGAGCTATACTGAGTGTTGGGCCTGGATCAGGGTTAACATGTAGTTTAGTGATTTGTTCTCTGGAGCTTTTAATTACTGAAAGAGAGAAAACTAAAGGAAACAACAAAAATAAGCAACTGAATGTGGAGAGATAGGAACTCTCGTAGACTGTTAGAGGGATTGCAAAACAGTACAGCCACCCTGAAAGGCAGTTTAGTATTTCCTCAAAAGCTGAACATAGAAAATCCATATGATCCAGCTATTCCACCCCTAGGAATATATTCCAAGGAAATTTGAACTGATACACAGAGATTTGTACACCAATGTTCAGAGCAGTGTCATTCGCCATTGCAAGAGCATGGAAACAGCTCAAATGTCCAACCACAATTGAATGGATTGAGAAATTGTTGTACATTCACTCGATGGAATACTATACAGCATTCAGAAGCAATAATTACTACATAATTTGGGAAAGACTGGAGGGCATTAAACTAAGTTAACTAGGTCAGCCTCATAAGACTTAACACTGGATAAAACCATTATTGTAAAAATAGAAGGATAACTAGCAAAATGTGTACAGGAACCCAAGGGGGGGGTGGGAACAGAGGTGTGAGGGTGGACAGAGAGGAAATCATGGGGTCACACAATTTGGTGAATGGTGGGATCTTAAAGGAAATGGAAAAGATTTGCTGGGGATCTGGAAAGACAGGGCAGGGTTAGAAAGGCAGGCATGTTCGGAAAGATAGGCATGGTTTAATAGTAAATGTTTTTATAAAACATAATTAATAAGAATGTATGAAATAACAATATGAATGAAGGATACTGTGAAACGCAATATACATGAACTTTGTATGCAAACCATTATAATTTTTTTTAAAAAAACTGATGTAGGTGCTGTAAAGTTGTTGTGTTGAATAGCTATCTCTCCAGCATGTTTTCAGAGGTATTAAACCACATGGGAGTTTGCCCATCTTTCTCCTGCAGAGCAGTTGGTAGATTTGAACTCTGTGCCTTTGGATTGGCAACACAACTCCTTACCCCTAGGCAACCAGAGCTCCCCTAAGTGCTGTAATCGGTTCTTATGTTGTACAATAGAAAGATTACAGACAAAACAACTGTCTCAGGAAGTCATAGGGATGGCTTCTCAGGTAAGGAGACAATGCATATAGGTAGGGGATACAGCAAGATCATTGTTCCTGAGGAATACATGTTTTGAGATTGCTGGTAATCTTTTCTTTTTCTTAGATCATCCACTGGCCATCTGTAGAAAGGAATATGAAATGAGAACTTCTCTTTTTTAAAATTTTATTTTATTATTTTTGTGTGCGTGTACCGTCAAATCAGATCTGACTGGTACAGGAGGAGATTATCCCTCCTTCCCCGGCAGAGCATCTGGTGGATTCGAACCGTTCGCCTCTGGGATTGTAGTTGCAGCTCCTTGCCACTAGGCCACCAGAGTTCCCCTTAAATGAGAACTTTCCTATCTCATTTCTTTCCCTGTGTCCAAGTCTCAGGAAGCTTACTGACTTCATCCCCTGGGATTTTCAAAACAAACTGTCACAACAAGGGTATCTTTAAAGGACAGACATTGATTATTCCACAGTTCTGGTAGCTGGGTGTCCAAATCAAGGTGTCCAACATGCTTGTTTCTACTGAGGTCTTGATAGAAAGGTTGTTTGTGGTCTGCCCTGGCTTCTGGAGGCTTCAGGCAATCCCTTGTTGTTCCTTTGTTTCTTTAAATATGTTTGCCTTCTTCATCAGACAGTTTATCAAGTCTCTCTCTTTCTCTGTATGTCTATTTTGTGTGTTTTTCTTCTTTTTATAAGATATCACTCAGGAGATTAAGATCCACTTGACTCCAAAATGGCCTCATTAATTTAACCGATACAGTCTTAAAGAAAAATCCTATTTCCCCAAATAAGGCTCTATTCACAGGCACAGGACATAGGACTTCAATATATTCTTAGAAGGAATACTGTTTTCTCCAATAATTGTCATAAACTCTTTTCTGACCCCATAGGTCAATATTTCAACTGCTAAAAGATTTCCCATTCAAGGAACTCACCGAGTTAGAAGACTCTCAAGCCCTCCAGTAAATACAACCCAAATGCCTATGCTTCTATATAAATGAGGGACTTCCTAAGTGACACAGATAAGCTTCTGAGAAGTCAAAGTTTGAAAATCCTATGGATGCACTTTTATTCTGAACACATACATAGTATGACTTGGAATCAACTCTCCTACAACAACTACAGGGAGCTCTGGTGGTCTAGTTGGTAAGACACTTCACTGCCAATCCAAAGGCAGGTGGTTCAAATCCATAAGCTGTTCCAGTGGAGAAAAGTGGGCAATCTAGTCCCACTTGATTTACAGCCTCTGAAAGCCCACTGGAGGGTCAGCTATGAATTAGTTCCAACTTGATGGCAGCTAGAGAGGGAGAAACAGCATGCATTAACACGGAAGTCTCAGATGTAGATATAATTGTGTTTGCTGAGGATGACTGAGATGGAGCAAGCACGGTCGAACAAGATTTGTTCCTTCAACTTGCTTAAGCTCATCTTAAGCTGAGCATGGAATTTCTCTACTTCTGAATTTGAGGAGCAAATGTCAGAAAATCCTGAAAAATTCCCACCGTGGAGGCATCTGAGGGTCAACTGTGCAGAATAGATCATATACACAACCCCCAGAGCATCAATTACAAAGAAAATTTGATAACCCTTCATAATGAAGCATAAATGTAAGTTTATAATTTGGCCAGCTGGCTTTTGCAGGCTTCTGTCATCATCTTGAAAAAGAGAACATTTTTTAAATCTAAAGCTGAACAACACAGGCTGGAATTAAATTACAAGTGCCGTCTGGACATCATGCTTCCCAGTGACTGATGAGGCTAGAGAAGTAGTCAGAAAATCTGGTTCTGGTTTCTGGTCCATCCTGAACTGAAACAAACAAACAGAAATGCCAAACCAGTTTTCAACTTCTTAAGTGTCATTAGAACTGCACTCTACAGGGGTTTCAAGGCTGTGGCATTTGGGAAGCTGAAGGCCAGGATTTCCTTCTGAAGCACATCTGAGTGAGTTTGAATTACCAACCTTTATACAAATAGTTAAGTGTATAACCACATCCACTACACAAGTTTCATCCTTATATTTTTCCAGGAATATCACTCAAACTCTTCAAAGCTTGGTATCCTCAAACCTAAATGAGAGCAACAATGTCAATACTAAGTCCAGGTGGCATGATGGTTAAGCATCCAGATTCTAAGCAAAAGGTTGGTAGTTCAAAGCCATCAGCAATTTCTCCGGGGTGAGGGAGGAAGAGTTGGCTATCTGCTAGCATAAAAATTATAGCCTAGGAAATCTAGAAGCATTTTTATTCTGCTGCATAGGACCACTGTCGGTTGAACTCCACTTGACCACACAACAGTATGCCCAAAACTGTTGTGAGATTCAATATTGTTCTTGTGGTTGTTGTGATCCATCAGAACGAACTCAGAGCTGAGCAAGTTTTTAGAGGCTATAGATCACACAGGAGGAGATTGTCCACCTTTCTCCTGAGGAACAGCTTGCAGATTGGAACCATCTGCCTCTGGGTTGGCAGCACTGCTTCTTACCACTAAGCCACCAGAGACCTGGGGAATGGTTGTCTGTCTGAGAATCCTGGGAATTTGTGTTTTCTCTTGTCAGAGATACTGTGATTGGTGGAGGTGGTTACCCACAGGCTGGCTCTGCTCTATGTCAGCCCCAGTGTGTCAGAGCAGAACGGTGCTCCATGAGGTTTTCAAGGCTGTGAACCTCCTGGAGCAGATTCCAAGGCCTGTCTTCCTAGGAGCCTCTAAATGGATTTGAACTGACTGCTTTTGGGCCAATAGTCAAGCTTTTAACCATTTGTGTCACCAGGGACTCTCTTCTTCCAGATATTATGCTAAGTGTTCTATGTGTGTGTTTGAATCTCACAATAGTCTTTCCATCCCCACCATACAGATGAGTAAAGTGAGATTAAGGAAGATGAAGTCACTTATCTAAGTTCACAAAGCTATTTAGGAGGATCATAGAAAGGATTCAGACTCAGCTCTAACGGTCTAGAACAAGGAGAAGATAGTTTATGTTAGTAACATTAAGACTAAATTGTGTTCCTTCCAAAACAGAGTGTATTGAATTCCTGACCCATACATCTATGACTTTATATCCTTGTATCAGTTTGAAGGCCATAGCATTTCCAATTGCTTGCTGTGCATCTGAGACCTGGACAATGAATAGGATGACAGGAAAAGAATTGACACCTTTGAGCTGTGGCATTGGAGAAGAGAACTGAACATCCCATGGACGGCCAAGAGATATGTCTTTGAGAGGGTGCATCTGGAGTGTTCTTTGGAGGCAAGAATGATAAGACTTTGCTTCATATACTTTGGACATGTTGTTAGGAGGAGCTAATCCTTGGAGAAGGACATGATGTTGGGAAAGGTGGAGGGTCAGCGAAGGAGAGGAAGACCCTCAATCAGGTGGATTGACACGGTGACCTCTGAAATGTGTGTCAGGAAGTGAGGAAGGCTCAGGATAGAACAGGGATCAAGTCTCTTGTTCATAGGGTTGCTATGAATCATACTCAACTTGATGACACCTAACAACAACAACAACAACATATCTGTGAATGTCATTTTCTTTGGAAGCGAAGTTCTCTTTGTTAATTCGATCATAACCAAGTAGAGTGGGCACTAAATCGAATCATTTCTGAGTTACATAAAAAGCATATTAAATGCCAAATCAGCATACGTGGGGAGACAGAAGGCCACAAAGATCACTAAGGGACCAAGATAAAAGGCGAGGATCAAAGAAAATACACTGTGAATGTATTTTAGCATAAAAGAATCAATGATAATCCAGTTACTCGGCCCACCAAGGTATGATGGTTGGAACTTGCAAGTTTCTGTGTTGCAAGTTGAGCATGAGTCTTGCTCCTTTTAATGATGCATGTAAACTTCTGGTCGTTAGGTTCTATTGAGTTGCCTGTGACTCATAGCAACCCTATGCATAACAGCCCCGAAACCTGCTCTAGTCTGTGCTAACTTTTTCATCTCTGACACACCTATCCCCAATCCCCCAGTCACCGAGCCAATCCATTATATCTGGGATCTTCCTCTCTTACACTGTCCCTCCACCCTCTGAAGCCAGAAGTCCCTCTCCAAGGACTGGTCCCTCCTTGCAACATGTCCAGAGTATGTCAGACGAAACTTCAGAATCCTTGCCTCCAAGGAGCAGCCTGTTTTCACCCTCTCTAGGACAAAGTTGTTTGTTGTCTTGGCAGTCCTTGGTATGTTCAATATGCTTTTCCTGCACCACTGCTCAAAGGCATCAATTCTCTTTCTGCAATGTAACCTTAGATACATGAAAATGTTTCTGATTCCAATCCAGGTCAACTAACAGAGAAGGAATCAGCAAAGCTCCAGATCTTGATTTGAACTTTCAGCCTGTGGAAATGTAAGAAAATAAATTTCTGTTCTTTAAACCTCCACTTGTGATATTTTCATTAGAGCAGCATCAGGAAATTTAGAAGGCACTGTACTATGCACCTAATCTATGTATCTCAAGGAGCTCTGGTGCCCTAGTGGTAAGGAGTTGTGCTGGGAACTCAAAGATACACAGTTAAAATCTACCATCTGCTCTCAGGAAGACAGGTGGACAATCCTTTCCCAGGCAGTTTCCTGCCTTTTAAAACCATTATTTTAGACTTGACAGAAATGAGTTCTTTTTAAGTGCCACACAGGCTAAAGAGATTGGAATTATAAGAGTGCTCTAAAAACTGCACTGGAGCATCAAGAAGCTAGAACAAAGGGAAAACATGTGGAATTAAAAAAGCTGAATAGAAGATTTCAAAGGGTAACTCAAAAGGACAAAGAAAAGTATTATAGTGGAATGTGTAGAGAGCTGGAGCTGCAGAATAAAACGATACCAACTCGCTCTGCATTTTTCTAGCTGAGAGAATGGAAAACCAAATTTAAGCCTCAAGTCGCAATATTGAAAGACACTATGGGCAATATATTGAATGATTTAGAAAACATCAAAAGAAGATGGAAGGAATACACAAAATCACTCTATCAAAAAACTGATTGACACTGAAAAATGAAGGAAGGAAGTGGAAGTGGAAGCTGCATTGAAGGCATTGGCAAAAAGTAAGGAATTGATGGGATACCAATTGACTTGTTTCAATTCAGAGATGCAGCCTTAGATGCACTCACCAGTCTATGCCAGGAAATTTGAAGGACAGCTATCTGGCCAACGGATTGGAAGAGGTCCATATTTGTTCCCATTCCCATGAAAGTGATCCAACTGAATGTGGAAACTATTGAATAATATCATTCATATCACATGCAAGCAAAACATTGTGGGAGAGAGCTCAAAAATGGCTAAAACAGTACATACATAGGGAATATCCAGAAGTTCAAGCAGGATTTGAAGAGACCATAGGACCAGGGACATCATTGCTGATGTCAGATGGATCCTAACTGACAGTAAAGAATACCAGAAGAATGTCTATCTGTGTTTTATTAACTATGCAAAGGCATTTGACTGTAGATTATGACAAGTTGTGACTGTCATTGAGAAGAATGGGGGTCCCAGAGCACTTAATTGTGCTCATGTGAAACCTGAATTGGGACCAAGAAGCTGTTGAGCAAACAGAGCACTATATGGATTAAAATGAAGAAGGAAGTGAGTCGGGGTTATATTCTGTCTCCATACCTATTTAATCTGTATGCTGAGCAAATTATTCCAGAAGCCATACTCTATGAAGAGGAGTGTGGATTAGGATTGGAAGGAGACTCATCAATAACCTGTGTTATGCAGATGACACATCCTGGCTTGCTGAAAGTGAGGAGTTCCTGAAGCACTTGTTGCAGAAGATCAAGGAAGGCAGCCTTCAATATAAATTGAATTTCAATGTTAAGAAAACAAAAAGTCTTACCACTGGACCAATAGGCAACATAATGATGGATGGAAAAGAGATTGAAACTGTCAATAACTTCATTTTACTTTGATCAACAAATAACACCCTTGGTACCAGCAATCAGGAAACAAGAAGACATATAGCACTGGGAAAATCTGTAGTTAGAGTCCTCTCCAAATTACTGAGGAGTAATGATGCCAGTTTGAGGACTAAGGTGCATCTTATTCAGACCATAGTCTTTCAAAAAACTTGCTGTGCATCTGAGAGCTGGACAGTGAATAAGAATGACAGAAGAAGAATTGATGTCTTTGAGCTATGGTAGTGAAGAAGAGCACAGAACATCCCATAGATGGTCAAAAGAACAAATATCTCTTGGAGATAGTGCAGCTGGAGTGCTCCTTGGAGGCAAGAATGATGCTTACTTGTGGTGCTGACATACTGTGGGCATGTTATGAAGAGGGACTGTTCCTTAGAGAGGGACATGATGCTGGGAAGGGTGGAGGGTCAGCAAAGGAGAGAAAGACCCGCGACCAGGTGGATTGACATGGTGACTGCTGCAATGGGCTCTAGTGTATGAGGTAGTGTGAGGATGGTACAGGATAGAATAGGGTTACGATTATTTGTTCATAGGGTTGCTATGAGTCATACTTGACTCGATGGCACCTAAGAACAACAACGAGAGTGCCCTGAGGAAGTATTGATTCAACAGCAGAATTGTCATCTTCCATACAGAAGCGTAGCATTTAATTCCCAGCCAAGGTACCCTATATGCAGCTACCATCCCTTCATAGGTGAAAATTTGCATTTTGCTATGATGTGAGCACATTAGAATGGGACTTTGAAACTAACAAAGACTAAAAGGAAAGTCCTGGCTACCTAATTCTGACAACCAGCCAATGAGAAGCCTAGGGATCCTGCTCCTATAGTTCAGTTCCTCGCCCACCCTGAGGACCCTGCACGACCAGGCAACATTCTGTTCAATCAGACTGCTAACTCAAAGGCTGTTAACCTGACTGTTAGCATTAGGAGAATTGCAAATAGTTACTGGAATAATTTTCTATATGGCTTTATTCTCCCATTGAATGCCAACGGATTTTAAAAAAAGTGCTAGAATGTTCATTCTGTCTAATTAAGAAACGTCCCCCAGTAAGAAGTGAGGAAGGCTCCATGGTTCTCACACTGACAGGGACCAGGAACAGCTGAGGAGAAAGAGAACACTCCTGAATTATACTGCTGGGTGTGAAAATCAAATCAGCATTCGCGAGAATAATTTAAGGGACCTTAGGAAACAAGTCTCTTTACCCAGAAATTCCACACTTAACGACTGCATCTTAAGGAACACATTGCAGATGTATGCAAAAATGTTAGTCCTAGGATGAGTTCCTTACTCTCTCGATTTGAGTATGCAAGAAATTGAAATGTAAAACCTGTAAATCCAAAATAAATATAACAGCAATCTTAGCCATCCCACAAAAAATCAAAAAAGTCAAAGTCACTGCTGTCGAGTTGGAACCGACACGTAGCTGGACCTCAAGCGGGTTTCTGGAACTGGAAATTGCATAGGAGACTGTCCATCTCTCTCACAGGAGGAGCCTGTGAATTCAAACTGCTAGAGCAGAGCAGCCCTTGGGTTAGGAGGGAAGCTCCCTACAGACGAGGCCACTTAGAGAGCTCCCTCCTGCCAGGAAGCATCCAGCCTGCCAGGAGAATAGATATCAGTCTTGGTCCTTTGTGGAAACTTATTACCCTTGAGTCAGAATAAACTCATAGTTAATCCTCCAGCAAGTTTTCAGAGACTGTCAGTCATATGAAGTTTACTCTCCTTATTCCTAAAGAGCAGATAGTGAATTCCAACCACCTTGGTACCAGCAGCCAGGAAATCGAAAGATGAGTTACAATGGGGAAAGTCTGCTGTCAGGGCCATCTCCAGAGTGCTGAAGAGCAAGGATGTCAGTCTAGAGACTAAGATGCACCTGATCCAAGACATGGTCTTCTCAATTACATGCTATGCATCAGAGGGCTGGACAATGGATAAGGATGATAGAAGAAGAATTGATGCCTTTGAGTTGTGATGCTAGAGAAAAGTACTGAACATACCATGGACTACCAAGAAAAACAAATAGATCTTGGAGAGGGTGAAACCAAGTTTCTCCTTGGAGGATAGTATTTTGAAGCTTTGTCTCACATACTTTAGGTACATGGCCAGGAGGGACCTGTCCTTGCAGAAGGACATCATGGTCAGAAAGGTGGAGGGACAGGACAAGAGAGGAAGACCCTGAATGAGATGGTTTGACACAGTAACTGGGCAATAAGGGTAAGTGTGTCAGAGACAAGGAGATTGGTTCAACCCCCGTGCATAGAGTTGGTCATCATGAGTCACTAGCAACTCAATGGTACATAACAACAGCAACAACTATTGGGCCCAGAAGAACTCCTCTAGTTACAGGAATTCAAAAAGTTCACATTAGGTCAGTGATGGTAAACCCTGATAGTTTTGTTTCCCAAACTGCCCTAATCTCTACCCTCCTTGTCTATTTCTTTACCTTGCTTGGATATAAGAAAATTTACTCATGTATATATTCACAATGCAGGGAGCTCTGGTGGCCTGGTGGCAAAAAGCTATGCTGAAATCTCAAAGGCACACGGTTCGAGGCCGCCAGCTGCTCCATGAGAGAAAGATTGGCAGTCTCCTCCTGTGTGATTAACTGCTTCTGAAAACCAGCTGAGGGTCAGCTGTGGCTCATTTCTCCAACTCTACAGTACAAGAGAAGAATGGGAATCCCAGAACACTTAATCGTGCTAATGCGAAACCTATACTTGGACCAAGAGGCAGTCGTCAGAACAGAGCAGGGCAACACTGAATGGTTCAAAATTGAGAAGGGTGTACGCCAGAGATGTGTCCTATCTCCATACCTTTTCAACCTGTACGCAGAGCAGATTATCCGAGAGGCTGGGCTCTATGAGGAGACGCATGGTGTTAAGATTGGTGGAAGATCTATCAACAATATGCGTTATGCAGATGACACAACCTTGCTTGCTGAAACTGAGGAGGACCTCATGCACTTACTGCAGAGGGTCAAGGATTGCAGCCTTCATTATGGACTGAGGCTCAATGTCAAGAAGACAAAGATTCTCACCACTGGACCAATTGGATGGCGAAGAGATTGAGATTGTTCACAGCTTCAGTTTGCTCGGCTCCACAGTCAACACTCTTGGCACCAGCAGCCAGGAAATCAAAAAACGTATCGCGATGGGAAAGTCTGCTGTTAGGGACCTCTCTAAAGTACTCAAGAGCAACGGTGTCTCTCTGGAGACTAAGGTGCGCCTGATACAGGCCATGGTCTTTACAATCACTTGTTATGCATCAGAGAGTTGGACAATGACTAGGGAGGATAGAAGGAAAATTGACGCCTTTGGGCTGTGGTGCTGGAGAAGAGTATTGAATGTACCATGGACTGCCAAGAAAACAAACAGATTCATCCTAGAGCGGGTTAAACCAGGCTACTCCTTGGAGGCAAAGATTCTGGGGCTTCGTCTGACATACTTTGGACATGTTGCAAGGAGAGACAGATCTTTGGAGAGGGACATCATGCTGGGTAGAGTAGAGGGACAGCGCAGGAGGGGAAGACCCTCTATGAGGTGGATTGATTCAGTGACTGGGGTAATCGGGATGGGTGTGTCAGAGGCAATGCGATTGGTACAGGATAGAGCAGGGTTTAGGGCTGTTGTACATAGGGTCGTTATGAGTTGCAAACGACTCGACGGCACATAACAACAACAGTTTTAACTCATGCCACTCACTCATACTTACCTAGAAAATCCTCATTCATGTCCTCAGCCCTATCTTTCTGATAAACTTTGTTGCCTTTTTGGACATAAGAATATTTATTATTGTTCACTGTCAGTCATCAGCCTTCAACCACCATTGCCCAGCCAGGTCATGCCACCTGCTGGATTAGGTCCAAGCAACTGGGCACAGCCTCTGAACCTTCCAGTCTCTCTCCTCCCACTCATGACTCCAAAACTCCTCTTGCAGACAAAGCCACTTGCTCTTTGCATAATCCCCTCAATAAACGGAGCCTTAACTCAAACAAAGGCCAGGAAGAAAGAAGGTCTTCAAGCCTCTGCAGCCAACAGGACAAAAGGCTTTGGCTTCCATCTGCAAAAGAGGGAGAGTAAAAGCCTGGGGAGGAGACAGCACAAAGCCACTCTCCCCTTTCACAGCCTCCTACAAAGGCCAAAAGAGCACACAAAATAGTCTTTTGAAGCCATGTTGCACATTTATGATAGCAAAGCTACTGGAAAGAAAGTAAATGATCTACAATATGAACATGTTAGTGAATCATAGTTTACCATACGTAAGGAATTCTTGGTAGGGATGAAAATACAGCAACATAGAAGATTTATACCAACAAAAACTGCAAAGAGTAGGGGGGTGAAGGCAGGAAGTGGAAAGGGATGATGATAAAAGATTATTTCAACATGTTCTGTACCTGTAACCGAAAATTTATAACTTACAAGTGAGTATATGTAAGACCTGTGAAGACTGAAATGTGTGTGAAACAGACATGTCAGCGCAGAAAAACGCAAGGATTTGTCCACTAAGAAGGAGGACAGAAAAGTGCTAAGATTGCTTCCTGTCAAAGGTGGGAAAGCAAGGCGGCCTTGAGAGGTTTTGGCTTTCACAGGTATGTATGAATGTTATCTATGCACATGACCAACAGGGAGTTCTGGTAGTCCAGCAAATAGAGAGCTACTCTGTCAACTCAAAGGCAAGTGGTTCAAATTCACCGACTGCTCCAAGGGAGAAAGGTGAACTACTTCCTCCTGTGCAGTTTACAGCTCCTGGAAATCTGCTAGAGAATCAGCTATGAGTTGATTCTGACTAGACAGCCACAAGTAATACATGCTGCTGTAACTGAGGGCAATCAATTGATTTTCAATTCATTGAAATCCATGCGACAGAACAGAATCGTCCCATGGGCTTTCCTAGGCTGTGATTTTAAGGAAACACATCATAAGGCTTTGCTCCTGTGCAGATGCTGGATCAGTTTGAACCAACAACCTTTCACTTTGTAGCTGAGCTCCTAACCATTGCGCTATCATTGAGTCTCCTTCAAAAATGAGCAAGAAAACATACATGATATGCAAAGACAGACTGCATAACATCATGGTGAAATTATTCCACTTTCCCCCCACTTCTTGTTTGCATATGTTCAATGAAATTCTTATAATGACATGTTTTGTTTTGTTTTTCATGATTAAGTCTTAACAAAGAACCCATTCCCCTCGTTCCCACAGCGCCCTGCCTCTGTCCCTCGTTGGCTCATGGCTCTGGCAGCTGCCAACAGACTGAAAGAGCACAGCCCAAGTCATGTGAATTATAATTGAAAACATTCTTCAAGAGCTTTAAAAGCATTGTTGGCTCCTCGCTCCACGCTGAGGATGGGCCAGAGTCTGGGGTTCATGGGTACTGCAGGGAAGCAGGAAGCAGGTTCCTGTCAGATCAGAGGACCAGGGAGGGGAGGTAAGAGAAGCAGGAGATAAGGAAAGGAGGAGGGAAGGAGAAAGAAGAGCCACTTCCTCGACCAATTTTCTTCTTTAAGGAGGATGTAAAAGACATGAAATGAGCATGGGCTTAGATTTTTACCTCTAGAACATAAATAACACCAGATCATAAAGTGGCTGTGAAGATTTTACAAGAGTGCAATTTTTGGCATTTAGATTTTAACTGGCCTTATGATTGATTTATCTTATCATGTGTTAATCTGTGATTCTTAGAGGGGTTTCACCAGTGAGCTCTGATAAGGGAGGCAAAAGGAGTGCCTGGAGCAGCAAGTCAAGACTGGCTTTACCACCAGCCAGTGCTGGGCTTTTAGATGAGACTCAGCTTGTCAGCCTCAGTGTCCTCCGGGAATGAAGGTCACTGGACTGGTGTTTGGCTGTTGAAGGCCCTAAATATGCCAACATCTCACTTCCTTGTGGGGCAGCTGGGTATCCCCACTCCACATTCCCCCACACAGGCAGTTTCTGTTTGATTGGTGGGCTCTTCTCTCTGGATCTCACTCTCCTCTCATTTTGCACGTGTTTCTATACACGTTTCTTATTTTGTTGTTTTAAGTGGTGTTTTACAGCTGACAAGGGTTTGGAAACGTTGGTGCTTGATGATTTCTGCATTCCTTTTCTCTTTTATCATGTGGCGGGTATTTGTTGATTTTTAAAATTGGCATGGAAAAAAAAAAATTGCTGCAGCAACAGCAAAAAAGATTCAAATACCAGTACAAGCGAGTACTCACCACAAAGGGTAACACGTCCTGCATGACTATGAAACATGGTCTCCAAGGAAAAGGAGAGAAAAAAAGAAAAGCTGGAAGGAAGGAACAAGAGAGAGATAAATAAAGGAGAAAGGAGGAGAAGGGATTGACAAGAGAGGACCCTGAAGCCCTGGAAACCTGTGCACTCTGCATGCTTTAGCCTTCATACATTTTTGTTTTCTTTCTTAAAGAAAAGACATGATAAATTTTGTTTAAAACTGCATTGATATAAAGATGAATATGACCCAACTTCAGTTTGACCCATTTTCTTCCTCTTTTTTTTTCTATATTTTATTAATTTTCATAAACATTTACAGAGATTTTGGGTTTCCATTCATTCCTTGTTGCACTATTCTCTCTACCCTCCTCCCAGTTTGTTC